>NW_008596088.1:11428-45810 GCF_000691845.1 Merops nubicus
TAACCATTATTTGCTTTATTATAAATTTTCAGCTGAGTTTTCTTCTGATTACCTGTTTAGCTATATATGCTACTGATTATAGTTGGGTTGTTTTCCAGACACTAGGACTTTAAATTAAATAAGCTAGGGTCTTTCTGGTTACTTTTTTTTTTTTCATTAGCAGCAACATAGCAAAAATAAAGAGATTCTGAACCCAGCAAATTCATTAATCAAGTGAGATTATCTAGTTGACAAATTAGAACCTGGAATAGAATAATACTACCTACTTCCTCAGATCTGTGCCCAGATGACCTTTTAGCCTAAATTTACCCTAAAAAGAATAGTGAGATTTTTTTTTGTTTGATTTGGTTTGATTCAGGTTTTTTTGCTACTTGCAAGATGGAATCAGACATAAGTTAGAATAGAAACTTGCTTCCAGTTGTGTTTTATCGTTAATACATACCCCTCTCCATATCTCCCCATTCCCCAGTTTTCTTTCATGAAAGGTCAAACAAAACTTCTCCCTTTGGTTTGTGACGTATAATTTTTCCATTAGGATAACCTAAAATTAAGCTTGTAGTCTGCAACCTCATTTAACCAAAATGAACTCTGCTAGAACAAGCCAGCGCTTCCCTCAGGGTTCTGCAGCCATTCCGCAGGACTGGGCCCACCACAGGGTTAGGTCACGAGGAATGCTCACCACAAACATTCCAGTAGGTCAGCATCCACAGAAACCAGCTGCACGGTGGGAGAAAAACATGGCTTTCCTGCAGGTGGGAACACTGGTTTTAACTTCAGACACTTTTTCTAAAACCTGCCCCCAGGATGGACGTTTGATATCCTGTCACCAGACACAGCTTAGAGAGCTTTCTAAAGGAGGAGCTTAATTCCACATAAAGTGCAATTAAGGAGAGCTCTTCTGAGCATGCTGTTAGCATCAGAGCTGTGAGAATGTAGAACAACTGGTGACCTTTCAACTCTATGTATACTTTTCTTGATAAATGTTCCACTACAAAGAAATTCGGCTTCAGCTTTCAATAAAGCACAAGCAGAAGAGAAGGAACCTGAAATTCTAGTAACACCTTTCAAAATATAAATTCTGATGCACCTGTAGAGAGACCAGAGTACTTGGTAATTTTCAGCTGTCAAGAGTACTTGGAAGGAACATTCTCTTAATCTCTCTTAAGTGAATTCCCAAAGTTCTTTGAAGTTTTAGGGGGTTTTGTTTGGGTTTTTGTTTGGTTTAGGGTTTTTTGTTTGTCTTTATTTTTTAAAAAGGAAACTAAAGTGAAAAAATGTCTTTGAATTTCTATGTTGATCTAAAATATATTTATCATTGCTGAAGTTTTGTCATTAAGTTAACAAATATCTAAGCAAGTTGGACCAGGTCTCTGGTAATTTCCTGAAGCATATTTAAAGATTTTAAGTACTGCAACAGATTTCTATTACACTGTTATATCTTAAGTAAAATTGCCTTCTACAGAACTTCTAAACTAAATTTATGTCGTATCGGAAGTTACATCTCATTGTTTTTATAACTAACCTCCAAAGATCCTCCTGTGTTAACCATCTCATTAAACTGAAATTTACAAAAGTTGAACTTTAGATGATTTAGCTTAGAACAAATAGCTATTTGTTCTACAAGTGTTTTAAAAGAAGTAGTAGATATTTTGAGAATTAGTGTGAGGTGAAGGTGCAACAAAATCATTAGTATAAAAGGGTAACACATGAACAAGAAAAAAATTAAGTGGAATATAAAGAGGGTTTTCTGGGCTTTCATCTTCTTTCTTCAAACTACTGCTTTGAGTGCCTCACAATTGTTTCCTAAATAAGAGGAACCCGAATGTTTCTCTCTTTAAAGAGACTTATCACAATCTAATAAAACTGATCCTGTGTCACAGAAAATTCCCCAAAGTCACAAAGGATCACAACCACAACATTTTACTTTCCACCCACCTTTGATCAGATACTCCTAAGCGTAACCAGCCTACGCTCTGCAAAACTGAAGAAAGCAGCAAGGCTGTATAAAATCTTCTCATTATCTCACCATTTTGCACAGGATAGTGCTTCAGATTCAGTCTAAACTGCCAGCCTCTGTGCCTTGGCGTTTTAGGTCCAGATGTGTTATGCACAGCTTGCAGCATCTATTAACATGAGACTACATACATCAGTTACCACTCGTATGTAGGAAGTGGATGGATCAGAGCCTCACTCTTAGTTACATCTTTACAGACATGAATTTAATATATTTTTCAAAACAAATTTTCTTCAGCATCAATAGTGATATAAATACATTACCATAACATCTATTACACATGCAAAATAAGAGTCTTAATAGTTTGCAGACCCACACTACTTCAGAATTCTGCAACAAACGCGTTTTAGTCTTATTTTTAGTGTTCCATTAATGGCTGAGGTGTCTTTTATCTGAATTTTATTCTTTAACAGAATACATTACCTTTAGATTAGACAATGTAATGAAGAATCTGTTTTTCAGGCTTTTTACTTGGATGGGAACCAGTGTGTTCCTATATGAGAGTACTGAGTAATCATGTGCAAAGTAGGACCACCCAACATCTGTCTACATTCACTTGGAAGTCAGTTTTATATTCCTCTGCTAAAGGACTTGCAGGAAATTTATACTGAATACATGGGTGGGGTGGGATAGAATCCTTCCTCTTTGCTTAATCACATTCAGGGAAGAGCGATGATCCATTTTGTCTGGTTCTCTCCATTACTCTTTCTAAACTTAGCTCACATCTGACATTATAACATATGTTAAATATTATGTAAGTGGTCTGTTCTATATTTGGTTTTTTCACTCATAAAACTTGGCATGCACACACAACACACACAAAAAAAGTAGCACTATGAGAAAAAAACAAAACAAAACAAAAACAAACAAAAAACCCATGCCAATCCCCTCCCCCCCCCCAACCTTTTGCAGACAAAATGAAATTGGTAAAAATTGGGTTGTTTCCCTTTCCTCCCAAATTCATAAAGGAGCTCAAATAATCCATTGACATTATGAAAGCTCAGGAGATTTTATCCATTGGGGAAAATATTTTGCAGGTGAATATGTTCTTTTACTTTGTCGAAATGGAATTTTCACAGTCCAAGAGAGCTTAAGAGCTACAGCTATTTATGCTGAAATAGGCTCCAGTTTGGCAAGACCAAGATGTGTCTGTAAGCATGTGAAAGTCAATATGTAATGACCATAACAATGAGTTAGGAGCTGCCTCCTTCTCTTTCTCACTCTTCCTATTTTCTAATGTTTTACCAAGGATATTGAGCTCTCTTTGTAATTGTAAAAGTAGGATTTTGGCTGGTACTAAACTTTGACTGGTTTTCTGAACCAGTCTTCCAACTTTCCCAGCATATTTGTCACAACTGTATTTCCCCGAAAGCCGTGCACTGTTTAGCATAAAATTTCTGACACTGTCTTATATCAATATTATTTGTTTCATTTGATTTGGTTTGGCTGAAATAAAATACAGAGACACTAAATTATATATAGCTCGCCATTTTCATTTTAAGGCCACTGACTTTTCTTTCTACCCACTATTTTGAACTATTTAAGAGCTGAAGGATTTCAAACCACAAACGCCTGCACTGCTGTACTAAACATGGGGTCTAACAGCTACAAAACTGCTTTGGCAGAAAGAGGTAACATATAAAAGATATCTTCCCTTCTGTTCCTTAAATCCCAAAATAGGTTGATAGTGCCAGGCACACACCAAGTTCAGTTGTGAAAGAACTTGGTTACAGGTGTGGCCCTCAAAGGAGAGTTAAACAGGACATGGTTAGCAGCACAGATGCTGAGGTTACCAAAGAATCTGAGCTCAGCTGACAGCAAGGTGCCTACATAACTTCAGCAGAGGAGTTAGATGGATCAGTCCCTTCACTTCAGGAGCTGTCAGTGGCAAGAACAACTCAGAAAGTGGGATACTGTCTAGCAAGGGGGTTTTGTCCACCCAGCTCTAAACCAAGTGCCAATTACATAGAAAAATGGCCTATCCCACTCTGGAAATCTTTTGTCCCTGCAGCTTGTGAGGCCCTGGTTCTCAGGAAGGGGTAACCTGATGTCTCCTTCTAGCAGCTCCAGAGAATAGCATATGCAGTTCTTTGATATTAGCATCAATACCTATGGCTAGTAGACTTAAGTACTTTCCCAGTGGTTTCTGAGGAAAAAAAGGACTGATACAATTGCTCCTTGCTCAGGAAAAAGTTGTCTGGACATTGTGTCAATTAAGAGAGAATAAAAAGATCTGTCACTGAAAATTTAGCATGGGATTAACAAGTCATAAACCATGAGGAAGGATAGCTCTGTACCAGTTAATTCCTCCTATCAAAAGCTGTAAACTGGAAGAGCTGTTTTTAAAATCTGAATAAAACCACAGGTAAATAAGATTTTCAATATATCCATAGCTATAAAAAAAAATTAAATCTATATTTATATCTCCCTTACATCAAATTATTTCATAGCCATAATTATCTCCTAATTATATGTTTATTTCTGAATAGAAATAAGCCCAAGCCACATATAATAACTTCTCCTCTTGGTCATTTGTGCTGAAGAAACCAACTTTATAGCATTTAAAGCCACAATGAGATTTTCATATGCCAAGGTTCACACTGAGATATAGCAAAGCACAGTTGCAAAAGAGCACGGAAAGACTTACTGTGACCCCTGTAACAAAGCAGGACATTGTGAGAGCCTGGCGATATTCGGCTGCAGCTTAGCGGCTGAATGGATGGTTCATATTCTAAAGCAATTCTATCATGTTGAATCACTGTAAAAATATTGGAAAACTTTGCCATCATTGTTGAAAGCTAGCTTTCCATTCTCGTTTCCCCATAACCAGCCAGAGTGACTTGCACTGGCCTATTTTCTTGAGTATGCAGAATGCTCACAGTTCTTAACTGACCTAACAGTGATGTAGGCTCTGCTGCTGCCTAGTGGACTGAGTCAGAGAGAAGGGAGTTAATTCTCACAGGAGGGAGAACTGAGACGATAGATATTATTGGGAAAATATTGTTGCAGAGCAATAGCTTGGAAGGACAAGATAGATAGCTACCTATAGAAAGGAAAATGTAATCAAGAGTCCTGCTTTGAGTTAAAAATAACTTTGCTACTATTAAGAAATCTGCTGTAGCATCTGATCGACACATTTTGTAATATCAACAAGACCAGGCGTTCTGGTTTTACACATAAAAATACCCTTCTGTTCCAGCAACACAGTGCATTGTGGAAAAAAAAAGCAACACTTTCTCCAATTTGTAACTTCTAATGCCACAGAAATATGTCTTTTAAAGTCCTTCAACATCTATTGCACAATACAAAATCAGAGGAGGCATCAAATGAGTGTTTGCAGTATGGAACAAATAAAAAGAACAAAATCAAGACTGGTTGATGTCACGGTAATGTAACTAGTGTGGAGTAACAACGATGAAGATTATACATGGCAGAAGGCAACTGACTCCGTCCCCAACAGTTCACATCCAGACAACTCACCATTTACATCTCTTTCAAAGGTGTAGAATGTTTTTAAAGAAAGTGTGCAATTTTTATGGAAGGAGAGGGACATAACTGAGAGCAGGAAAGGAGTAGAAGCAGCCCTTGCATGGATGCCACTTGAAACAGTTTTTAGCTTTTTTTCTTTGTTTTTCTTTTGCTCCACTCACCTCAGCTGGCCATTAAGACATACAGGAACACACAGACAACATACAAACACACACAGGGTATTGTAAAAACCTGCAGTCACAGATATCACCCCAAAACACACAAAAGGACCTTACCAATAGCTTTGTGAGCAAGTTAACCCTGTTGAGAAACAAAATCACATCTCGCAGCTGCTGAACTCAAAACAGCAAAGCCTCTGTAGCCCAAACAATATAAAAGCACAATTAAAAATGTAAATTAAAAAAGAAGCATCATGGTTTAACCTGCTACAGAGTTTCAGCTAAAATAATCTTCCACTGATTTCAGTTACTCCTCTTTCATTTATCAGCTACCTACTTTAAGGCACAATGTGCCCTGAACATCTTTCTTTATCTAAGGCTTTCTCTACACACAAAACTTATATTCCCTAGTGATTCTGATGCAGTAAAATGGTGTAAACCTCCTCTTCTTCAACATATAGACATACTTCTGTACATATGTACATATCACAGAATCACAGCATGGTAGGGGTTAGAAGGGACCTCTGGAGACCATCTAGTCCAAGCCCCCTGCTAAAGTAGCATCACCTACTGGTTGATCCTGATTGTCCAGGATCTCATCCAGGCAGGTTTTGAAAGTCTGGCACATTTACAAGAAAGAGGTTTTTCCTTCTGCTTAGATGGAACTTCTGTGTTCTGGTTTATGTCCATTGCCCCTCGTCCTATCACTGGGCACCACCAAAAAGAGTTTGACTTCATCCTCTTGGCACCTGTTCTTTAGATATTTATGAACACTGTTAAGATAGATATTTATAAACATTGATAAGTTTGTAGACATTGCAAAGAGATGCATTCACCAATCTAACTTCATGACACATGGGAATAAAAACCTGTTTGTCAGTGTTACAACTACATTCACAGGTATGAATTATTTCAATTAGTATCACTAAAAAAACCTCCCCAAACAATCCTACTGTAGCCCTAATGAGCGAAACCAAAATACAACGTGTATAGACCACCTTAGGCCACAAGTGTGAAGGCGTTTACCTTAAATCACCCTTCATTTTCCAGAAAAAAGTTAGTTAAAAACGAGGAAAGAACTAATTCTGCTGAAAAAATAACACAGGAAGACGATAATAGCCATCATAACCTACTTGTTTACAGAAATCTCCTAAAATGAGTTAGTTTAATAATAGAAAATCAGAACACAACTCTAGAAAGACAATGATATGAAACGATAGTGACAATGGCAATGAAATGTTCAGGAAGAGGTACATTTCATCATTTCATAAACCCACACCCAGAAAAATATGCTACTATGCAATGTCAGCAATGCTTGACTTGGATACCATATGCCTCAAAAGTCATATACTAGAGAGATGGGATTTGATTGACAAAAGCTCAATGTTATCTTCAGTTCAAGTCCATTAATCCAGGAAAATGTAAAAAATCATAGTTTTGCATTTAGCAGTTATAATTTCTACTTCATTATGATGTGCTTGGCAGATTTCCTATTTTCACTTAAATATGATTCTTGGAGTATTGGATTCCTATAGCCCAGTACAGCACATAAGTCTTTCCCTGTTTGATCTCCCATCCACTTGTACAGTAGAGGTTTTCTGAAAGCAGGATCAAAGATTACTCAACTTTTTTCCTTTCCCATTTTCCCTGATGACAATTCCACACTAGCAATTTTTTCTGTTGTTGGGCAGCAAAATAATTTGTGCTGGTCAACGCTTGATCTGAATTAATGTAGCTAATTAGCAGAATATCTACAGGTGTAGAGCACACTAAAACACACACTTTAATTTTCCAAGATGCTAAAATTCAGGTATACTCAGAAAAATCAAGTTCTTAGAGGATGTGGTGCAAATTCAGTCTTCTGACACCCACTATTTTGTGTTGGCATTATTAAAACAGGCTTCATATGACACGACCAGTTTGCATTGGTTTTGTACTGTTTCTCTTAGAATGCAAAGCACAAAGGTTAAATGAAGATAGTGGTAAGCAGTTACTTTAAAGTTATGTAGTGTTCATTTTTACACAAGTCCACTCATAATTAAAAAGCAGAAAAGTGTGGTTTTCCTGTTTTGGTAGCTAAGAGAATATTGAAAACTGATTTGCTTCTGCTCATCTTGCAATGCAGTTCTGAATGACTGTTACGTGAGAAACCATCTTTTACAGGTATTATGCAAGGATAAATCAGCACTCTAAAGAGACACAGAAACACAGGAAAACTGCATTGTGGACGAACATACTGATACTTTTTTAAAAGATCACACAAAAAGCTAAGTAAGTTTTATTGTCTCTTTCAATGGTAACACTCTTAGAACCCTGGTAAGCTATAAAATCATGACATTTGGTAGCTTGCTTTCAGTATTTTTGATGTGTTTCAACAAATAGTACAGTCCTGTAACAGGAATATATCTTGTTCGGATCTATATTATTGCTACAAATAGTGAAATATTACAAAGGAAGGGGGGGAGAAATGTGAATAAAATGTAAATTACATGAAAATAATAAATCAAAGACCTAAAGTCTGACATTTAGATTTCTGGTGGTCCATATGTTTTAAATATTAGGAAACCATCATCATAAACAATTCTTGCTAAAGAATACAATTCACATTCTTCCTAAACCATCCTATCTCATTTGTTTACAGTTTCCTTCTCAAAAGCTTCATTAAATTGAAGACAGCATGAGCAAGTTGAAACAATTCATAAAGAAAAAAAGATCTCTATTAAGTAATGTCAACATCAAAGGCAACAATAAGTAATCTCCTGCAAAGGGGAGGCTGTGAAAGCATCTTTTGAGCTGGTTAAAAACTGGCAATTATCAATTTCAATTTGACATGAATGAGAGGGAGGAATGTTCTGTACATGCTTTAATCTTCTAACATATATTTTACAAAAAAAAAAAAAAGTCAAACCACCTTAAGATATTTTTGGTGAATATTTAACTAAGTCTGTATGAGCACAAGCAAGTTTACATCATTGAAAGCTTTATGTCTAATGTTTTGGCTTTATCCTTTAGTTTTTACAGAGTCCTACTGTTTTTGTTTGCAGATAATGGTCTAGTTTTCACCTAGAGAAAAGATGTCAGTTCAGGAGAGGATACCACTGCAGGAAAGTAGCACAGCACGCAGCCTTCTCCAGGGCTGGGTCTGAGGTGCTGCTGCAAAAGATTGTGTCAGGGAAAAGAAGCATCAATGCTCCGCCAATGGCAGACCTTTTTCCAAAACCCCACTGCAATCAAGAAGGATGGAATGAGATAATGAGATAAAGAGAGCAGGGAAGTCTTCATGTAGGATTGCAGGAGGGCAGCACTTGGCTTACTTGGCCCCTTGCAAAGCGTGAACTCCCTGTTTCAGAAAGCAGCAGCCTTTTGCACAAGTGCAGATCCATCAGTGCACACGGGCAGCTGGTCTGCTCGTGTCACAACAGGGAACACTGCTGTGCAGCCTCTCCCTCCCACTGCACAGCCCACTCCTCCACAGAGTTGAATAATGTAGTCCTGAGAGTTCAGCTAGAACAGCTTATACTTCATTATTCACAAGACGCTCTGCTGAAGCAGATCTATCCTGTGCACAGACCAGCTAATACACATTTTTTTCATCTTTTAATCTTTTATGATTATAGTAGAATGAAAAACAGAGGGAAATGCAAATGACTCCTTTTCTCAAAGTCAGTTCAAGTCACTAGTTTATAGCCATATCCTTTTTTCCTTTTTACTTTTGTTCTCATATACAGGAGAAGAATAATCCAAGACAAGGATATGAATGATAGTTAACTAGAAGATTTTCATATTTTAAGAATTTTATAGTAAAATTATGGTCAAATAAGTTAAATGTTTGTAAATTTAACTGAATAAAATAACTGTATATAAAAGTAAGAGCTATTTATTTCTAATTATGAGGCTTTAAAGACCACCACAGACATTTTACACCTTCCTCAAGTTATCACAGGATTTTCCTGCTTTCTAATTATATTGAGATCAATAGCAATGGTACCATAGTTATTCTATTTCCCCTGCAGACTGATGTTCATACAATACAGAAAGCTTCCCTAACAAATGTGTTCATGAAAGGCTGATGGGATTGCTTCAAGATTTCAAAAGATACCCCAGACACATTTAGCCTATTGGAAGTTTAGAAGGAAAAAAACACTGTAATGGAAAAACTTGGTGTTCAGCTCACAGTCAGAACTGGATTAATTAATTTAAAACAATCCTTTTGAAAAGCTTGTGTGTCTAAAAGCTGGTCTCTTCTTTTCAGGCTTTCTCAGGTGATTTAATAAAGTGTATTTTCTTTTCCTACAAGCCTCACTAATCAAATGGTGTCAAACCAGCCTTGCACCCCAATCATTTTTTAAGGAGAAATATCACAAACCTCACCATGCTTTTCATTTGACATTCAAAATGGATAGGATTACTTCAGTATGAGGGCACAGCATAACAGAGCTCCTTCCAGAGAATAGCCACACTTTTTTTTCCCCCTTTTTTATCAGTTTCTTATACTGCTTTTCAAAATCTCAGAATTTTGAGCTTATTATGCTACATTAACATAGGATGTAAATTGTTTCAGGATGCTCTTTGCTTAGTGATGCTAAGTTTGTAAGCACAGGTAACAGCATCCTTGTAACAACTGAGAAGATCCTCTCCATTTTTTTCTGAATCTGGAAGGCCATGCCTACAGAAGGAAAAGCACAATCCAGCCACTTTGCCAAGCTATATATTGAGAAATGCGGAATACATTCTCAAAGTTTGTGTACCCACATCTCACACCTTGTGTTGAGAGGTCAATCTGAGTCAAAAGCTGCTCTGTTATATAAACTATGTTTAATATGCCTTTAAAGCCTAATTTTATTTAAATCAAATTTGTGACCGTTGTATGATCTAGGTCAAGAATCAGCAGCCACTCAACATTTTCTTATAAACACATTCAGTTTTCAGTCATTTTGTCTTTAACTCCCTCTATATAATTACCTCCTCCTTATTTCTATGCACACTAATTGATTCTCTAAGGATCTACATTTCTATCTTATCACATAGGCAAGATAAAACTGAAAAACACAACAAATCCTTAGTTTTTCTGAGATTCCTACAGTATTCAGTGCTACTGTTTACACAGCTCAAACTACCATTTATAGATATTATTATTACCACCATTTTCAGGTCTGTAAATTTAGGCCTTCTGTTCTCAAGTTTTAGCTACTTGTGAATCAGGAGTGAATTGTTCTAAGAAAAACACTGAAGACAGTAAAAATGTACTGCAGTAGTCACAACATATGGATGAAATATCAAATGTTGACAGGCTTAGAGTAAATAGTGATTTATTTATTTTTTTAAGTAGTAGCTACCAGACTCAGAGAGGTAGTGTCTGTGGATTTCCCATGAAAACAGAGAGGGTAAAAAATTGAGTCCTGTAAGTAAATTTATGAGTGTTCTCTCTTACTAGTTACCAACTCTGATGTTATGTCTATACCAGAGTCCCATCCTCACTCTCCTCTGTGCAATGATTTATAGAAGTGTAGAGCTTTGCACCTCCTTTACATTGACATAGGTGCTTAGAGTAGGTGGCTGTAAAGTCATGGAAAATACTTTTGTCACTACATTACCTGTTCTATTCCAGAATACAAGTGAAAATTAGGTTAATATTAGAAAAGATGCACAATATATAGCTCTCTATAGCTTTAGCTGGAATAAAAACCAAAGATGGAGGCAAACCTTCTGCAGTATTTCTGTTAGTACAGTGCAGTACAGCAGGAGCACTGCAGACTCTTCCATGCTGTGTGGCCAACGTGTCTGTTTCTCACTTAGGAGACTAGGAAAGTTCCATCTCACAGGCTATTTAATCCTCAGCTTCTTTGCCAGGATCTCCAGCAAAGCTATCAATTATCACATCACAAAAAGAGAGTGAACAACCATCCTGCAGAAGCTGGCATAAAACCATCAACTCTTTTCACATACCTCTTCATAGCTATCAGATGGTAGTAGTTTTGGGTTGCTACTGAATTAAAATATTTCAAGTACTCAATTCTCGGGGAAAAGGAAAACAAAAAAAAAAGAAAAACTTAGTCACAATGATGTCACAGGGTCTTACTAGAAGTCTGTTCCATGACATTCTCCAAAGCTCTGATGGTTCCCATATTTAGACATATCAGATTCTCTTCTTAGTGCAGTATCCCAATTCTTCACTTTAATTTTTAGGTGGGAGCCCAGTGGGTCAGTGCCAGCAAGCACACTAATGCTTGTTCACCGGAACCCATAGTGCTGGTGAACATTTAGCTGAAACTCTACTTAAGGGTCTCAAGTGTATTTCAGCACACTCAGGGTATTAGAGCTTTATATCATTTGAAAGAATCCTTTATTTTTAGTGCTAAATCAACAAAGCTGTTAGTGTCATTTTCAGTCAGACTGTCATCTACTGGGAATTCAAAATTACACTCAGCTGCAAACTATTGACACTCCTCTTAACAAAAAAATGTTTTTAATAAATCTTTACATTAGCCTATGAGATAAAAAAATCTTTACCATGAAATATACAAGTGTATAAGTGTTTTATGAAAGTTTTATTAACTTTACAAAAGAAGAATTGGCAGTGAACCATGAACATCCTGTACTCCTAACACGTGGTTATAAATTACATGTTCTTTCCAATAACATCTGAAAAAGAGACTGTAATTTAAATTTCAAAACCACTTGGCATACCTACTATATAGTGCTGACATGAAGTAAAGGGAGGATCTGGAGAGACTCAAACAAAGAGTGAAAATATAAAGACATCCTTAGCTAAAAAGCTGCTGATGAATACAATTCCTTTCCAGCTGGACAGGGATCAAGTACTTGCTTGTCATATCATTCAATGCACTGTTCAATCAGGGATTCTTCCTTTCAACAAAAAGAAAACTTAAGTGCTGCTAATCATCCCTTGTGGAACTTTATCTTGCAGATACCTTCTTTATGTCAGGATTTCTCAATGACCATTGCCAACAGTAGAAGGATCAGAGTTGTTATTAAACAAAAATGCAAACATGCCTTCACTGATGGGGCAAAGCAGTTATCTTGTGTTCTAACACACAAGATTTGCAGCTACTAGAAGCTTAATGATATTTAGTGTGAAGGAAAAAAAAAGACTCTGCAGAGTATCTACAGAAAGCATTTTACTTTTCATTTCTAGAAGACTATGACTTCAATTTAACCTATTTTTTCTGATTTCCTGGAGTAAGATACGTGCTGCTTCATCCATTTAAGCACATACTTTGAAACAATAACATAGTCAAACCTGACTTTTTTGAATAGACTACTCTTTGTCATGCCACATAGCAAACTATCCTCTCCAATGGTACAGTATTTTTAAGTCCCAGAAACACCCTTAATAGACGATGCACATGTTTACAAGAAATGTAAATTTTTTGCAAGCAGACTGGGTAAATAATTTCATGCAACTCATCCTTACAGTGCTGTCTGGATAAAACTGGTTTTTCTGCCTCCCAGCAGCATGTGAAAACCCAGAGCAAAGCTATCTGCCAGTTAATTTAGTGGCTTGAATAGAACGCAAGCCTATAGAGAGAAAGCCAAGCCGCAAATAATCAGGCAACATCAAGATTCCTTAAGACCAGTCCTTAGCACAAAGCAAACACAAGAGCACTCTGAGAAGAGCAAGTGAGAAATGAAAAACCCAAAAGAAAAAAAAGATGGAATCATCCTAAGATTTAAAAAAAAAAAGCCCACTACTGCCACACAGTTCCTATGACAAAAGCAAGTAACAAGGCTACCAACATTTTCTAACAGTATATTTACCAATTCTGCTAAAATTCTGGTAATACCCAACTGAAGATCTACTTTTGTATGAGAAGGGGGAAAAGGTGAAAATGGTGAGAAAAAGGACTTAGTTTAGAAAACTTTAAACAGATTTGGCAGGAAGCTTTAACTTTCTCCAGCCACTACAGTGAAGTAGGATGTTCTCAGAACCATGAAACATCCAGTCTGACACACAAAAATACCAGGGGATGGGACTAATGCATTGGATAGTTTGGGTCAGGAGGCAAAACAAAATGAGTATTAACTTGAGAAGTCTGTTGAGAAAAGTGATCAGCATGCAGTAAATAAAACTAGTCCAGAAGACCTAACCTTTGCTATGGTGGATCAGAAACTTTATGCTGAGAGCTGTAATGAAGTTCTATGCATATCAAGGATCTGCAACAACCTGGAAAGCAGCTACAGAAAAAGCCTGGACAGCAACTAAAAATACAGGCAAAATATTTTTCAAAGCCTGTGTGTATGAGAGACTTGCAACCCATAGAGAAATTGGAAATATTATAGCTTACTGGTTCTAATGAGGTAAAAAACTGAAATGTAATCACGAAAATGGATCCTGATGTTTATAGCCCTGCAAATAGCATGTTTATACGCAGTACTCGTTATGAAGAAGAAAACAAATCACCTCAATTTCAAACTATATTTTTAGAAATGCGTGTTAATAAAAAGTTTAATCTTTTCAGAATATTACAGAATATCTATAATTTTTTGTTCCATTTGAGAATTGGATCAGAATGGCAAATTTTCTTTCATGCAAAACTCTTTAGACACCGTCTCTCAGATCACTCACATTCAGTTAGGACTTAGAGGACAAATATTCAGAAGTGATTCACAAAAGTCAATCTAGTAATACAAATAAAGTCTTTGATGTCTTAATTGAATTACAGAGCAAGAGAAATAAAATTGGATGTTAATGCTATTTTAATATACCGCAGAAGCATGAATTGAAACAATAACAGTGAAACAAAGTATGTGGCTATTACTCAACCGAAATGCTTTGCAATTCTGAGACACCTTTTTTAGATTTTTATCCCAACACACAGCTAAAAGAGAATAAAAACTTGGAATTTTCTTAGAATACAATCTCTCTACCTTGCTAGTTGCAGTGGTACTGCATTTTCCTCCAGAGGACCTGGTCATTTTGCTTTACAGGTATTGCACTTTTTCAGGCCACATGTGCTTCTGTCTTGAGCCTTAGTTGCAAGTTCAATTTTGAATTATTGTTAGAATAAAATATGTTGCTAGTGTTAGAAGGCCTATTGAAATAGCACTGAAACAATGATGTAAATTTTTTTTTAAAATCCCTAATTTATTTAGCTTATTTTAAAATGCCACTTGATCTGTATGCAAAAGCCACTATTTCTTGATTTCCTGAAAAATCAGTCTTATGTTTGTCTCTCCTTTCCAATTTATTCAATTAATGTCATATTTCCTGATATAGTCTTCATTGCTGAAGACATGATTTGACAATGCAAAGCTCATGGTAGCAAAAACAGTTGAAACAGTGTCTGTACACAACACTTTTTATACAACTGTTCCACTTCTAAGCTGTGGTGCTAAAACTCTTATTTGGACCATTCTGAAGTGGATCAGGAAACTGATCTACATTAGAAAAGGAAGAAAAAACAAAGTACTGAACTAACTGAGGAGAAAGAAGAACTGCTTAAGCTAAATGACCCTACCATGGCTTCACTGGGGTCTTCACTTTTTAAATCTGCCAGGAACAGTGTTGAAACAATCACCACAGTTCACACTGGCTAATGTGTCTAACCTTCATTACAGAGCAATGACATTTGCTCTCTGTTAGGCTGCACAGGAACAATTTGCAATTGCTTTTATGTGACAGAATATGTTGAGTTTAATCTTTATTCCTGTGATATTTTATATTTTATTTACTCTGTTCATTTTTAAGAAAAACAGAATAAAATTAAATACATGAAAATAGAACAAAGCGTAACAATAATCCACGAGTTAAAATCTTTGTGACAAAATGATTCAGATCATAAGAAATTATCTGCCCTTGATTGAAGACCTTGGAACCTTTGACCAAATAAATTAATTTTTCCAGTTCTGAATAAGTGATGCTCTCTACAAAGTAGAACTTGCCCTTCTATGAAATGTGTGAAAGGAAAATATCATACATATAAGTCAGAATGTTGGATTACAAGGGCATGATGTTAATCATAGCAGATCGCAGTGCTATGGCATAGCCAAAAATAAAAGCAGCAAAGACAAGGAGAAACATGTAGCACAATTTAAAATACAACACCCATGCTCACAGCAGCATGACACTAATGTATCAGACACAAAGAACTTCTGGTAAGTGAGCTCTGACAGTTATTATATAAAACACCATATACAGAGTGTTAGAAAAGAAAGTTGCTTGATGTGAAAAACAACCCCTTTTTAAAAATCTGTAGCATAATGACTGCCTACAAAACCAATTCAGAAACAGCATGGCTAGCTTGAACTGTTTGTATAATCTCACTACACTCAGTTCTGTGTCCTGCAGCTGAATGAGGTTTGTGGCAATGGCACCATGCGTTACTTACACTCTCCTTTGACACTGCCATACTCAGTCGTGTGAAAGGTACCTTGCAAAATAAAATGGAAATATCATAAAACTTTTCTCATTTTTTAAAAAAAGTAAATGATGTAGTCACAGAAGGCCTTAGGAAAGCGAAGGGCCAGAAAATGCAAGCACTAGAAAGTCTCTAGGATCTTTGGTTTCAAATTCTGTATCTTGGCACCTGAAGCTAGCACGGCACCTTTTAGTAATTCTACCAGAAAATGCAATAGGCAAATGATAATGGAGTACCAGTCCTCAGTATGGAAACCAAGTGGCCTTTACAAAGTTTTGTACTAAGAAGAGCTAGACTTTTCCTCGCTCTGGAAAAAAAACCTGTCAACATATCAGATTTATGACTCCTTCCTTATACATAGATATCTCACATGTGAACAGGAAGAATGAGAATTATTTGAAACATCAAGAATTGCCTTCCAGTCTTGCAAGATGATTAAGATGACTGTAAATCTGAATGAAAAGAAAACATGGTGCAGAATATGCATGGATACAGAAAACAAAACCTTTTACAGTACTACACGTTAACTTCCTAAACAATGACTACTTACTATTTTTAAGGAATAGCTAAGTAAGATTCTTGGGTGAAAATTCCACATCATCCAAACTCATAGTAAAATTGTTATAAACCATAATGGAAATCTAAGTGAGAGTCTTTCTGATCTGTTACTATGACTTTAAAAAATTTCTTACTATCTCCATGCAAACAATGTGTGTTCTGGACTTCACTATACAAATGGCAGTACCCATACACTAGATAATTTAAAACTGGTCTAAAAGTCTGAAAAAAAAAAAAAAAAGGTTTCTTTCTAACAAGTAATTGGGATTAGTAAGTATTACCCTATGGCCATTAGCCAAGTTGTGAGAGGGCACTGACTTGAGGAAAATCATTGTTATAGAATCTTTCAAGGAAATGTGAAAAATAGCTTGGTAGTTTAAAACTTGGCAACATCAGTGTTCAAAAAGGAAAGTAGGTAAAGAGGAAATAAAAATAAAAGTAAAAGGAGCTACAGGTCTTCTAGGTGGCCAAAGCTGCTGCAGAAAAATACAAACAAATATGCTGGAGACTGCTCATGATTGCTCTGCAAGGAGGTAAATGGTGCTTTGTATACCTCTGCCTTCTTACTCAGTGCAGGATCACAGCTGAGCACATAGCAATTCCTTGTAGGATACTGGTTGGCACATCATGTAGCAACAAATACTTTTAGTAGCTCTTACATATTTCTAACAGCAGACCTCTCCTGAGTTTCCAGATGGGTGGGAACAAAACTCTACTTCTACAGCATGAAGTTTGAAAAAGAAGGACCTTCCAGGAATTCAATTTATATCTGTATAGAACAATGGAAGCCAGAAAAATAAGTAAAGTGCATCAGGAGGACTCACAATCACTTCTAGAGACAAGTTCTGTGAACAGTTAAAGGAACAAAGACAGGCCTACACATTTACTGTTCCTTTACCTCACTGCCTTGACATGCACTTTAATTGCCCTCCATGGCACTACTGATAGGAGGGCCTGTCTTCTTTCCATCTGCTGCTAATTATCATTACCTTAACGACAATCTTCCCTTTCTAAACGGGTTCAGATTTACTTGTTAACATCTATGAACAGAATTAATAAAAATATTAGGAGAAGGCTAGCTTACTGTAGGTGCTCCAGGGACTGTGCCCAAGGATATGAAAACACCTTTCATATTCACCTTTGCCTATTAATAAAGTTATGGGTGACCTATTTGATGAGATATACAATACAGTAGTAACAAATACCACCAACCTGAAATTCCAGGCAAGGCTGTACTAGCGAGGTAAATCACAGAACTTAAGATTTATCATTCCTGACTGTTTTAACATGAATTTATCAAAATTATTTACAGGAGTTCAGTTTTGTTTCCAGGGTACTTTTTATTTATGACAGCAATTATAGAGTCACCCACAAAAATTTCTAACATCTGTTAAATACATTCAAACAAATATTAGATCTGTTAAAGTTCTGAATAAGCAAGAATTTGTTTTGAAACATTAGGTGAGAATAGTTTTAAATATAGAATAGAGAACAATAATACTGAGATCGCCACCTCCTCTGAATAGTTAACTGCTTAAGGCTTTCTTTTGTCTACTTTACAACTCATGAAAAGAGCTTCCTATACTATTTTTTTTCCCATGTCTCTCCAGCTGGACTTCTTCTTGTTAATGCTCCCTATGATCTCCATTATTCACTGCAGCTGTCAGAGTGTCAGAGGGTTTTTTCTTCCCTATTCTTTCCAGGTGCATTTATACATTTTCTAAATGATACTACTCTTCAGACCATCAGGACTTTGATATTATTTATCTTTTTTAACCTCCCATCTCATCCTTATTTTCTCTGTTTATTCAAATCTGACCACTTACTCTTTCATTAGTAACTGTCTTGAGTACTCTTTCATACCTGGCAAGGGACACTCGTTCCAGAGTTTTACAAGTATGTTTTTACTTACAGCATGGCAGTGTAAAGGTCTTATAGATACCCATCATATCAAAGGAACAGCATGTGTCAGCAACATTTGAAAGTTTTCACATAATTCTACCTTTTTCTTGCACAAGTCAAAGGCAATGAAGACAGGAGGAAAAAAAGTCCACCCTAAACAAAAGGTAATTGTGACTGATATGGCTGACTTCAACAATGCAGTGATAAAATTTTAAAGCAATGCAGAAGTATTCTGGAAATGTTTAGGTGTTATGGAACTTCAGTAAGAACACTGTAATCTTCCAATAGCATTCTGTTCTCCCACATGTCAACCAGAGTAATTTTATCTCATGTGCTTTGCATAAGATGTGGAGTATGAACTTATCAGTGGAGTATTTTTTGTTTCTTAAGTATCATTTAAAAGTAAAATTACAAAAATTAAGTCTTCACTTCTGTAAAACAATGAAAAATATCATAATACTATGACTAACAGTATCAGCACATCTTCTCCCTTAAATGAAAATTTATCTTAACAACTTGATAGCATTCGACCAAGAACATCACACAACCACTTAATTTTTCTTCTAGATTATATTAATGGAGTTGATTCTGCCACCTCCTTAATGCATGAGTCACTTTAACCACATCAGCAGATCCATGCTGTGAATCACAATTTGTATTCTATATTCTGGTTCCAGATAGATTAACGTACAACCAGCAGATAAACAACTAGTAGCTTTAATAAGAGTTACTTAACAGCAGAGTGGAACCCCCATTTTTTGGAGAGAAAATGTCCACTGAGTTAGAAAAACACTTCTATGGAGAAAAATTCGCTATTAAAGGGCCTGGAGTGGAAACAAAAATGTTTCAACTTGCTTCCTATTATTATCTGGATATAAACTAGGTTCAGTGTCTAGATAACACTGCCTATGTTAGAGAAAATAAATGTACTTTATCTTGTTTATGTCTCCTGCTACCACAACACTCTTCTGTTCTTGACAGTGTCAGAAAAGGCAAATATGCAGGGCAAGATGTGTCTGAAATCCAGCTCTTACTACTGGAAGAGCAGGATACAGAGAGGAAGAAGGTTCAAAAAAACCCCCAGAGAACACTGAATCACAGCTAACGGGAATTTTATGTAAGATGTAGTCAATAATTAGTATTTGCACCTGTATAAATGGTCTGGTAGTAGTAGAGATTAATAAAGTGAAACACTGGGGTTTATGTTAATTTTTTCTTGCAAATCTCTGCTCTTTTTTCATAGCATGGTGGCATTGTTTTAGATGGTTTTGATTAAACACGATTGAATGCATTTTCTTTGTATAATATGATTTCCAAACAGTAAGTCTTTTGAATTTGCAAAAGGAATATATATTTGCATATGGTCAGATTCTGAAGATGTATCACTGTGTTCAATAAAATCACAAGTCTGAACACAGCTGATAAAATAAATATTTACTGAATAATAAATATTAAAATTTAAATAAATAAATTTGAATAGAATGATTCACACAAAACTAGAAAAGTAAATAAATAACTTTTAAAATGTTGCTACTATAGCAGTTTCTTCTTGGGAGAAAAAAAAAGTTCTAAACCTGGAACTGTTTGGAACTGCTGAGGTAGCTCTACCCTTAAAAATAAAAGAGATATTTTAAATTAAAAATACACCAGCAAAGTTTAGACATGCAGACATATCAGTAAGAAAAAATGGTTTATGCATTCAGTAGCATGAAATTAGCACTTTGTTTTGTTTGTGAGAATTATAATTATAATTGGAAAAGACTTGCCTGGAAACCGCACGGAATATTGCCAGCTCAAAAGAGTAGCCACTGTTATTAATCTACAGCCACAAAGTGCTGCTTCTGCTCCTTTCTGAGAAAAAAAAATGTTTTAATTTCCTTTTGCTAATTTGCTAATGCTTTGCCCTATCAAGGCAGAGTTATACTGTTAGGAAGAAGAAATCGAAGACCTATAGATAAAACATTTTTTTCCCATGCTTTATGACAACTTTTCCATTCCGGAGAGGAATGGAAAAGGAAAGGAGGGAAATACATAAAATAAATCTTTTAATGAATGACACAGCTTTGCTATTTTATGTAGCAAGACAACCTGAACATGCTTCTGAGTATTTGGTAGGGAAACCTTCAGTATATCTTGCTGATAAAAACTCATCACTTAGCGAGTCAAACAGAAATTCTCAAATTCTTCTGGAAGTTTTCTCTAGTGGTTTCTTGAAGAAATCCTCTCCTTGATCTTCTTCAGCCCCATTTTGGAGCTCCACCGGCTCCAAATGAAAAAAATACCATTTTTCTGAACACTCTCATTATAGTACTTTCTAAGAGAAAAGTACAACTGTCAAACGAAAATACAGGGTGATATTAAACTGATTTTATTTTTCTTTTATTTATAGCTGCTTGAAATGGGGTCTGCACTGGTGAAAAATCACATGCCATTTCCCTCCATTGACTCAAGATTACAAACAACTCAATTAAGAAACGCAGAGGAGTAAAAGACATGAAAAAGTTGAAAGCAAAATACCCACTTCTTTCACTTCTGCTGCAGGCTTTAATTCCTGTAGACAGTATTCCCAAAGCCTGCTGCCAATGGCAGTTGACATATGCAGTGTTCTGCAGATGTAGCTGCAGTAACACAGCTGGATATAATGCTCTGTGCATCTGGTGCACAGATGTTTGATTGTGTCCTTGGTAGCTAGCCAGATTTTGAAGGATCCATTTAATTCTTGGAGTGAAATGGAAAGAACAAGAGAATAGTCCACTGGTAGTAATAATACTCCACATTTCTCTTAACTGCCTTAACCACTCTCACTTTCTTTTCTAAGCTGAGTCATGGTAGTTTTCTCTTACCTTTTCCAGAATTTAGGAACTAGAAGAGACAAATGAGTCGAAATTAAGCAGGCAAAAATCAAAACTCTGCTGAAAGTTCTTTGCTATCCTAGAACTCTTGCTCTCAGATTCTTCAGTAAGAATTGAATCCAAAATTCCTTGGAGACAATGGAAAAAAAAATATTAATGAGCTTTGGAATCATCCCCAAAAAAATATGAAATGATCACTTAACCAGAGCAATTTCAGCAGTGCTACCACTGCTAAATTCTGTCAGAAATTATTTATCCTTCTTTAAAATATGCTAATTTTACCCTGCGTAAATTACCAGCATTTTAACAATGTCTTCTTCAAAATGTTTTAAATTTTGATTTCATGTTGTTTTTAGCTACAGGTTATCTTTGAGCTTTGCAGTGAGCTATATCCAGCACTCCACGAATATGTGTAGCAGCATTAGAATATAAGATACGTGTGTGCTCCTTCTAATAATATCTCTGATTCTTTCTCTCAGCAGAATTGAAAAATCATGTAAAATTGTAACAAATAAGGAATAAATAAATGGACTTTAAAAAGACACGCCTGCCTTTCTGGACATAATTTTTGCATCTAGGATCATCCATTCTTCATGAACCCAGCAAGACACCTTCATATATACGATAATGTTCCCACTGCAGTTGCAACTACAGCTGATTTATTAAATACTTACAATGCTAACATACATAATGATATGACTGTATGAATATAAATTATAAATTAGATGCACGATGAGATGAAATTAAAAGTGTAAAATAAAGATGTATTTTCAACAATAAAAAAACCAAAAAGTATTTAATTTGACTCTTCATATTACAAATATTGGCAAAACAAATATTTCTGTTTCAGAAACAGAACATTTTTATTGGAATAAAAACATAATTTTGGATGGAAAAATATAACAGTAAATAACTTTAACTAGCTTTCATTAATACAGCTAGTCTTCCAAATCCCACAAACACCACTAAGATTGTTAGTAATATAATAATTACCTTGTTGTTATCAAATTTCTTCAAGCTTCTGCTTGCTCCCTGTTGCACATACAACGGTGTCAACCTACAAAGACAGTAAAGAAAAATCCTATTGAATCACTAAGTCTCAGCCTGAGTTTCATGCCTTCGTTGCCCATCTCGAGAGCTGCTTCCATTACTGGCTATTCAGCAACATTGGCCAAAAGGAAGAGAGGTGTTTGTACCTGGAGCAGAACAGCTCATGTGTCTGACCTGTCCTTTCACTACCTCCTGACCTGTATGTGGAGATAGAAACCACACAGTTGACAGCTGAGTGGTTAAAGGTTTGTGGAGAAATGAATCTTCAGTTAAAAATTGAGGCTTGGCGCTTATGAGATGGATCAGTTTTGAAATTCCTTCAGCCCTCAGACTTTAAGAGCAGCTGAAGAACATTGCAGTGGTGGCTTTCATCCATAAATAAAGTTACACATTTAACAGCTAAGAAAGCATGCTAAGTGAATGCTAAACATTCAAGGGGAGAGGGAATTTTTACAGATGGGAATCTTTTACCTCCCTTCCTGAGAACATAAGACTGATAATAAGCTTAGGATTTAGTAGAGCATAATTTAAAACCTGAAGTTTGGTTTGTTTTTGTTTGTTTGTTTGAATTTAGTAGAGCATAATCTAAAACCTGAAGTTTGGTTTGTTTTTGTTTGTTTGTTTGTTTGTTTGTTTTTCTGATGAGAAACCTTCTCCTTTCACAGTAAAATCAAACAGAAAATTAAATTTCTCCCTTACTGAGGATCCATCTAATTCAAACAAGTATCTACCGTCCAAACCATGAGATACAACAGATAAATCTGAGTGATGACAAGAAAGCTGCAGTACCACATCAGCAACTTAAATATCCCCCAGTTTTACTCAGCTGATTTGCAATGGTAGAAACTAAATGTTTTATATGTTTCCCAGAGTGAGATCTGGACCCACTAAAGCCAACTTGAAACATACTGTTGTTTTAACTAGAAAATAATGCCACTGCAATAGCAACACATTTCAGTGACTCATGGCATAGAATTCCAGACAATTTAAATTTGTTTACACTTTTTATCTATTTTTTTTTTTATTTTTAACACATGTAAATATTTGCAGGAAAAAGCAAGCAATCTACCTTCCAGAAGAAAATAGTAACAATAATAATTTTTAAAACGCTGTGGAAGAGTGCAAAGTAGAAAAGCAGAAGCTGGGAGAGCCTTCCCTTTTTCACTGCTTTCTCATTTTCTCCTAAAGTCTTCTGATTTCAAAGAGCAAGCTAAAAATATACATAATGCATAGACAACTGAAGGCCCTTAAAAATAAAAGGGTCACTATGGTTGTCAACAAGAAGGATTAAACAGTTTACATACTGTGTAAGACTCTAAAGAACTTTTTAGTTTGGAAAACAGGTCGCTGATAAGAGAGATCTATAGAAACATGAATGATGTGGAAAAAGGGAAGAGGAAACAAATCTTTTCTGTTTCATAAAATACAAGAATGAAGAAAAGAAAATAAACAGGTAGCAGATTTAAAGTAAGTCAGAGTGCATTTCCATACAGTACATCATCATACTGTGAAACTCCTTGCTACTGGATGCTATGGAGATCAAAAGGGTAAAGATACACTAAAACAGGTTAAAGAAGTTCATAAAGTGTAACTCTGTTGGGAATCAGACCCTACCTGTGGCTCTAGGCACTCCTGTGTCACTGCTCACTGTGAGGTGGAAGGAAGTAATAATGAAAGGATGACTCAACACTGGCCCTTCTTCTTAACATTTTTTTGTAGGTGTTGACCTACAAATTTTTTTGTAGGTACTATTGACCATGCTTAGAGACAGAAGGGTGGTTACACAGCCATGAACCTAATCTGTCAAGGGACTTGTTCGATAATGGCAGCAAATTATGGACATAATTTTAATTACTGGTACCAGTTCCTCAAACAGATGACAAAGAAGTCTTCCCCTTTTAGTTACAGCAAATTAGTAAAAGGATGGCACTTTAAAATGAAGAGATGCCACTTAGAGTATTTATTTCTTTTCTATTCATACATCTATAGTCCACAACATATATAAAACTTTTAAAAAGTTTTTTTCTCCCCCAAAATCTGTTCAATTATGCTAAAATGAGGAACAGCACGCTCCTCTTTTCAGCCTTTGGAGTCTCCAAACCATTTGAGAGCTGTTCTTTTAAAGATATGGGAAACCTACCAAAATACCAGATGTTTAATCAATACTCTTAACATTTTGGAAGTCTAGAGTGTGGAAAGGAAATGTCAATTGAATCGCTCTGGAAAATCGGATCTTTTGATTTTCACAGTCTGCAATGCACAATATTGACAGTCAGAAAAAGTTGGCTGCTTTTTTAAAAATACAAATCTGTGAGCAAAACCTCCACCATCTCCATACCATAAATATATTAGCCTTAAAAAAACCCCAGCATCATAAACAAACAACATTTTGTAGAGTTTCTTTGGAAATTTTGCCTGCATAGTAAAAGATATAAAATATTTGATCTCTTATTTCTTAGATGGACACTGCCTTAGAAAGGAATGTCTTTCCAGTTTCTGAAGGTAAACAACATTAACCTTTCAGAGTTCTATATCTTTACAGAAATTTACAAAATGTAAGTCCTGACAGCTCATGATAAACATAAGGGGTTTTTTTCAATTTAGTTTGAGAAATCTTGATTCATAGTAATGCGTAAACCAGACATTTTTGTTAATACTAAACTTCAGCCTCATTTAATCATTAGCATTGCATTTTTACGTTGAAGACAATATTATACATATTTTAAGTTATTATTATAGAGTTTAACTCCAGGACATCCTCTTGATACCTACTAATAGATGCCAAATTGCAGTCTCTGACTTCAAATAGGTCAGATGTATTTTGCTGTTTCAGAGTATGCTTTTTTCAAAAGCATTTTTATATCAAGAATTTAATTCGAAAGCTTCTCTGCTCTCTAAAAACAAGCCCCATCATGAGCACAGATATTCTGCCTTGTAATACTGAAGTATAACTACTTCAGTCATTTAATGTTTTCTTCTTCTATTGATAGCATGCCAAATGACACCATCATAGATGTGCATGAAAAACTAGAAAAATCTTTATCATATCTGCATTTAATCAGTATGGGAAGCAGAAAATATATTCCTTACTGAACACATTAAAGAAATGTCCAGAAACTGAGGTAGAAATGAAGGGAACAGGTTTGGTGTGTCTCCTTGCTGTGCCTTTTTAACTTGTTCCCTAATTTGTTTGACTCATCTTTTCAATGTGTAATCACAGTTTCAATATATCTTCATAATTTCCTTAACAAGATAAAAGCTAGAAATTTTGATACTGAAGTTCTTTACTGGCATCCCATAAATAATGTGTCAGCTTTTTCAGATTTCCTGGTTTTATTATATGCACGTTTGTTAGATAATGTAGAGGCTGAAACAGGTTTAACACAGAAATGTATGACAATATTTCCTTTTTTTTTTTTTTTAAAAAAAAAAGGCTGCTCCACTCCAAGCTAATTTGTGGTTGTTACTTTTTTCTTGTTTGATTGGGCTTTTCTCTTTTAAGAAACAAACTGAAATAGTTTGAAATATCAGCCTAATACAGGACTAGACTTAGTACTACAGAGATACTACAGGGGTAAAGGATGAGGGAAGCTAGATTTTAAAAAAATCCAGCTATCTGGCTCCCAATCACATTCAGCTGGCTTAAATTCTATGTCATTTAATTCCTGTCAGCTGCTGCCAAATCCCTGCAGGGTCAAAGGTCCCTATTATTCTACCACTGAGGCTCAAAAAAAACCCCTGCTACTGAGCATGTTAACACTGCCTACCACTGTGGTAGCAACAAACAGTCTAACATCCCTGGGTCCTGCAAGAATTCATGAAGTAGATATTCCTCTAATTATTCTGTTTGCAGGCTCTGCTGTGGTGGGCACTCTCAGAGCCTACTTATGTTGTACAAAACTACAGACATATACTATTAACTGTCTGTACCTGGACAGAATAGTGCTGTGAATACTTCCTCAGAATGTAGGAGACATAGGGTTAATAATTAGTCTAATAATCACTTCTCTATCTCAGAAGATTTAATCTTACAGACCAATTCACAAGAGATTTCTCAAGCTATGAAGATACAGTTTATATGACATGATTGCTTCAGCTTTTTATTTCTAGTTTGCACAAAACAAGAGGCTAAAGAGAGAACACTCCATGGTCCACTGGAAGGCAGAGGAAGAAGTACAGGGTTCCAGTTCCTGCTCCCCAAAACATCTGAGTGTTTTAAGCGGGAGGTAGAAATTCATGCACCTGTCTCCACACCAATATCCCAAACACTGGATCATAAAGTTCCTCCTTGTTTACCTTTTCAGCCCAAGGAATATTATTTCTTGGGTACAGAATATATTCCTGCCTTATAAACTCTCACATGGGAGACAAAAGTAGCAGAGCCAAACTCTATCATCAAGAAGTATATGCCCCACTGCATCACACACATCTTGTGCTGTTAGGGCCTGTCCAGCCAAATGCTCCCTAAAATTCAAATTCCGTTAATGTTTGACTAGGGGAAAAAAAATAAATTAATGCCATCTCTATAATCCTTTCTCTCTAAAATCCTAACCAATCCATAAAATGAGAAACTTTAGGAAACCACTGCTAAATGAAAGGTCACGAATAAGCTGAACTGAGATACACCCATCTCAGGAAAAATCTTCAGATCTGACAGAAATCAGGAAAGATCATACTCTGAAAGTTCAAAATTTCTAAGACCTAAACTGGCAGCTCCACTTGAAAATATTTACTTCTTTGTATACAATTATCATCAGAAATATAATTTTTCAGATTCATGAGAGATGGTCTTAGTTTCTGTCTATCAGCCTGACTGGAATTGTTAATGGCAAACTTTTCACAACCCCAGACTTTGCTCAGGACCAGCCCAGAACTTCACCTTCATTTTGAACAGAAGGATGGGAAATAATAATTACCCGACTTATTAAGTGGAAACCATTCACATTACCTGATATGTGAACCTCTCTTATCTAAGAGGATCATCCCATCCATACTGCAGGTATTCTTAACTGTAACATGAATCTCTAGCATTACTACAGTTCCAGAGTTACTCAAAGGTGAAGAACACACTCCTATGTGCAGTTAAAAGAATAAAATATTCAACAATATTGACCCCTAGCCTCAGTTTATGTCAGATGTCCTGACTTAAATCAGCTAAAATCCATGATCGTCAGGTACAAGCTTGTGAACCTTAGGCTTGATTTCAGAAGTATGGGTCTGTAAATTAAGTAGCAGTATTTTTTTGACACTTATCCTCAATTTAACCTTAGTTGTTGTCAAAATAAAACAAAATAAAGCAAACATAAAATAAGTACAGCAAACATTATAAACAAGGATATCTCTAACCTCACCCATCTCCAAAGAACATCTCTTACTTGCTGCTGGAATTAAGTGACAAGCTATTTAGACCTACAGGGAACTACAGAGGGCTGTGTTTGGAACAGCCTCATTCCCAGCCCTTGCCCTGTCCACCAACTGCAATTCCAGATGAGGAACACAAGTCTAGAGTGAAATTCAAGAACAGAATCTTGAAACTTACCTTGGACTTTGGTTTCAGTCTGTTTGTTAATCTTAAAGATTGATGCCAGTCCATACCTTGCAACTTCAGCTTGCTGTACCCTAGTCTATATTCTAATCCTAAAGTGAGAGAACCTGCTGCTTCTAGGAAAAGTGCTGGATTATCTTAAAGGATCTTCCTAACTTCACTGAGAATCCCACGTCTGTGTCCTTGCTCTCTTTTTCTAAAATCCTAACTTAAAGATGTTACTTGAATATAAAACAGGCACCCACAAATGGCTGAAAAATAAATAGAAGTAATGAAGGGTATTGCTTACTTCACAGAATTTTCCAAAATACAACTACAATTACAACTGGAAAACATTTAAATTCTGGAAGGCTACCCTTAACTTCAGTGTTAGCATTTCCCAAGAGAATTGATTCTGCCCAGAACTCCCGTTAGCCACACCATCCTTGTGTGACTGCTTTTGTCTGAAATCTGCAGCAGGCTGTGCTTTGTAACCCTGAGTTTAACTTCAGCCCTGGTCTGCAATACAAAAGTTGGCATTCACCAGAGCTTAGAGAGAAGAAAGGCAATGTTCACACCTATTGATAACTGCTCTCCACTTTCTTGATCAGAAGCATGAAAGTCCAAGAATGACTTTGGTTCTACAGCCTTTGCCTCCTTAAGCCTCAGCTTTCCCTAAAGACTGTGGGCTCCGTGACGCCTGCAACTTAAGAAATGGATTTTCACATCAGTTGGTAACCACTCATACTTTACAGCTCTGGATGCTACTGAAGTCATCAACAATACATAGACAGTGGCCGAAATATTGCTGAGCTCAAATACTGTGCTGGATGAAAAAAGATTACACTGATTACAAAGATTACTATTATTTGAAAAATTAGAGAGAAAAGTTGTATCACTTGATGCAACTACCTCAGTTTGCTTTCAAAAATTCAGAAATAAGGACCTCTACATCCTGATTCTCTCTAACCCTAATTTCCTCCTCCCCCCCAGTGTAATACTAGGAATTCATCACTGCATAGTAATTAAGAATCAGACATGCATACCCACTGACATCAAAGCATCAATTTATATCACAAAACTCTTCAAAGTAGTGTAGCTCCAGGATCCTTCCACTAACAAACACAAATTCTATTCTTAAAGCTGGGTCTGAGCTTCTGCAAAGTGGCAGTCCAGGCCACCCAAAATGTTATTTAAGTCTTGCTATCTGTACACGATGTTCAGGCATTTCTGTCATGAGTAGTGAGCCAATGTTCTACAGCTCCAAGCTTTCTTAACCCTTACTTCCAGTAGCAATACTTAAATATTTAGTAGGCATACCCCTCTTCTACTAGCAGTGTAGAAAGGATCAAACACAGTATAAAGAAGACTACCAGATTGAGACGTGTGTTTTGATACCAAAATTCAACATATTATTATACTACTTGGGTAACACCAAACAGACAACCTAATGAGCCAAGCCTGGCAGAAATACACACAACAATGACAAAAAACAGCCACCAATATCCCTAAGTTGAAGCAGACCTGCTAGACAGAGGATGACAAAAAGAAAGTGTTATGTAAGACCTACAGGTGGAATGTGGCAACAGAGAGAGAGAGTTATTCAAGTTCATGTACTACTAAGTTACTGGCTAAACCCAAAAGTGAATCCATATTTCTTTGGTAGATGTTTATAACAGAGATCAAATCTAGTCTGATCCAGAAGACTTAACCTAATATAACTATTGCTCTTTTGTATGCAAAGTCAGACTTTGGTGTCTGTAGACTGAGTGAGGCAGTATCTAGCAAGGTAACTGGGACTTAAGAGTGCAAACATCTCATTTTCTTCTCCTTTATTGGGAGCCAAATTCTGCTGGCATTGAGCAGTAAGAGTTAAGAAAACACTCCTCAGCCCATGCTGGAGTTTGCATCACTGTAATGGAGTGGAGGAGGTAAACTATAGCTCCAGTCTCAAAGGGCAAGTTGTAGCTGTTAGCTGCAACTTCATAAGTGAAGCTGAGCGTGGACACAGGACTGCACTCCTCCCTCATGCCCATGGGAAGCAATGCCTAACACCATCCTTTTCCCAGATGAGATGTGAATTTGCCACTTCAGCAACGAAGAAATGGAGATGTGTGCACTTGGCTTTGATTTGAGTGGAGAAGTGGCACCTAATGGCTCAGAGGCAATTAAGAGCATCTCTCAAACGTGACTCTTGGCTACAACTCAGCAGCTGTTCAAAGAGTAGAACAGAGCTGAATGAAGTGGACAAACTCACCACTCACCATGGGACCTATGCAGGTAAAAGCTATAATGAGAGCTTTAGTAATCTGAATACATGGTAAGTTACCAGTACAAACCCAGACTGACTCTCTGTTGGATTTAGCAGAGAACACAAACAAAACTTAATCTCAGATCAGTACCTTAACCAAAAGACCAGTTTCCTGTGGCAGCAATACTTTGTTTTATAGTACCCCAGAAGCCAATCCTCAAAGGAGTTCAACATGCCAACTTCATTATAAAATCAATGAATCAAAGGCATTCAGCACCTTACAGGACCTATGATTGGTAAGAAAGCTCTAGACCAGCTTCTTATTATGACAAACAAGACTAAAAAAATCACAAGGAAAAAAACAGACCATCAGCCATTCAGTAATTATATAGTACCTGTAAGGCCATTTAGTTACTATGGGATAAGCAATAGAATGCTTAATAATTTAACCAATTACCATTCATTATAATAGCCAGGTTGGCATTTGATGATCCACAGGGGTCTCACCTGCCTCATCATATACCCAACATTTAGTGTTGCCATAGTAATATTGTTCACACCTCTCCAGTTCAACTTCTGTCAGTCTTCAGTGTAAGCTCCTATTTCTAGAAGCATCAAAACAAGGCTTACAAAACAAGCACAAATTACATAATGCCCTGCTGAAAGCCATTTTTATGGTACCTTTCTATTCTGACAGGTGTACTATTGCCTCATCTGTGGGTCCAAAATTTGTTTTCAATGTGCTGTACTGATTTGACTGATGTATTTAAGAAATGAATGAGAAGGTGTAGCTCTCCTGGCCACAAGACTGAAATCTACTGTGCTACACTGTGGAGCATTAAAATGACTGAACAAAAGCATTTTTCATGTCTCATACTGGCTAACCTAAGCATAATGATCGTCTGCCTTTTTTTTTTTTTTTTTTTTTTTAAACAGATACAGTCATTACAGTCACATCTGGTGGATAAATATCCTATTGCTGTTCTCCTATAGAGAACAGCAGTTGAATAACATTCAGAAATGTTTCAGTGAATATATTAAAACCTAACCCAGTATAGCAGTGCAGTGGTGCTTTGGTGCTTGGTTTGGGTTTGTTTTGTTCTAATTGTTTTTTAGGAACACATGCACAAAAACAGAAACATGAAGTCTGAAACACAGTATTTGCATTCAAATACATTGAATCTTTCCATTGTCTTTCATATTTTCATGTTTTTCATTTTTCTTAGTATGACAACTTTCACTCAGGAAGAGACCTGTGAGAGAGAAAAACATAAGAGCTACAAATGATTTAACTACTAGAATGTTTTATTCAGAAAGGGAAAGGCTATCTGTCATTCTTTGTAATCACATTTATATTATCAAATCCAGTTTTCAGACTCATCCCTTCTGTTGTACTCATTTGAGCCTAAAAAGCCTGAAATCCTGGAAAACATTATTTCAGGAATATTTGTGTCTGGACACAGACTTAGATATCCTGGCTCATTTATAGTTCAAGGTCTGTTACAAACCCAAAACTCAGGGCAAATCTGTGAAAAGAATGTGCAGAGGCTGATTTAACTTGGTCCTAACTTTATTAAAGAGATTGATTCAGGGCTTAGGTTCAAGCCATATGAAAGGTGTGCTATTGTTTGTTTAAATGAGATAATAAAGGAAATCATCATTTCACTTCACATTTTAGACAAAATTTTAAGAAAATGTGGGCTGTGAACCTACAGAGAATGAAACTAAAATAAACAACCAGGAAATAAATCACTGGCATGACATGTTAAAGATTATATGTTGCTATAACCTCTAGTTATTCTAATTTATGACTTTCAAAGATTATTCCTTAGACTATGGAGCTGCAAGAGTCAGAAGAGACAATGGAGTTCTGTGAACATGTCAAGGTGAAGCAAGACACCTGTGCTTCATGTAGAGGACCAGCTTCTGTAGGCTAGCAAAAATACCCCAACAATCAGAACTATACCTTCCATCTTTTTTCACATTTGTGGTACACAGTACAGCTGTTTTGTGCTGTTTTAACCTCAGAAGGCTTTGTGGACCTTTACTCACAACATTTATCTGGTTGTTCTGGTCCAAATTCTGCTAAATTCAGTTTGTGCAATCTCTTTGGTTTAGGTGTGTGACACAGTATCCTACCTACAAAATTTAGAACAGCAGCTAGTTTCAGAGTATAGTGCTGATACTACATAAAGAGCTAGAGCAGGGAAAAAAGGCAGTTTAAAAAGGGAGTATGGAATGTGAAGAGAGCTGGGAAATGAAATCTTTAAAATATAGATCAGTGCAGGATCTTCCTTCCCCCAACTTATTTTGGCTTCAGAGATGCTAGCAGGTGGCAGGTATGTGACTGTGTGGTTGTCAGTCAGACCAGAACTTTTCCTGAAGTTCCTTAAATGAAGTGTCTCTCAGAGGAACCATACAAAGTAATCATGATAGGTACTTAAGCAAATGGACTGTTAATAACCAGACAGAGGTGATAAGCTTCCCAGGCCAGCTGGAGACCTTCTAGTGAAAAAGGAAGGAACTAAGGAATAGAATTCGTTTTAAAAGGGAAAAGGATTCTGTAAAATATTGTCTGATCTCATTTGTACAAAATAAAATTACAAAAAGAAACCCCACTGTCATCAACAAGCAATCTCATTGATGCTGAAACCTGCTGGCTATCTTCAGTCTCCTGTTTCTAAATTGCTGGGCAAAATCATGCATAACTAATTTGTTTTGTTGTCCTAGAAGAATTGAGGATTTATTTTTTTTTTTAAGCTGATGCATGGCATGACTTAGTTTCAAAATTTCCTCTGTTCTCCACAGTACACTCCTAGTTTCTGAAAAACTGTAATTTCTACCAAAGGCTGTTACCCAACACACCTTGTTGTGATCTCTCTAATGGGCCATAAAATTTCAGAAAAGGCTTTGATATACTAAATGTTGAAATACTGGGAAACATTTTCAGTGTAGTTCTTAACAGCAGTGGAAAGAAGAAATGAAAAGTGCAATGAGATACAGGGCTCACATCATGAAACATATATCAGAAATATATTACCCCACTGTCCAGATAGTTCTAATCAACTACAGAAAGGACACATAAGGAACATCAAAGTAGTTATCATAATATTATTTCTTACTTGTATATGTTACTCTAGATAATCTGAGTTAGATTTTTGTGACTCAGCTTGTATGAAGTCAGACTGAGTGGATCTCATCACCAAAAAATTCTCTCCCCACTCCAGACTGCAGGAGTCCACAGAAGCACTTTCTGTTCATTGAGCAGCCCACGGACAATTACAGATCTCAACAATTCTTTTGCACAAATCAAGTTTCTCCTGGGCTCACTCCAAACTAGGCAGCTACAGTCCACATAGCACTCTTCCCACCATACTCAGTCGGTCAGCTTTGCAGATAACTTGCCAAAATACATTTGAGCAACACAACATAGCTCACCATAGCCCATCCAAGAAGTGTCAGTATAAGACCAGACCCACTGTGTGACCTTTCAGTCAGTTTACATGTGTACCTATTGTCTGTCGTTCCCCTGCTTCCTCATTCTTTCTACATACATCTCTCACTATGCATTCAGCATCCCTGTTTAGAAAAAAACGTTTTCTTTTGTTGTGTTTTTTTTTTTTTTGTTTAAAGCTCAGGGTTTGATTCTGCAATATAATTCCAAAGGGAAGGTGGGGGGGTTTGGGTTTTATTTTTTTTTCTTCTTCCTTCCAAGGCACACATGCTATAGGGAGAGTGATTCCAGAGAAGTGGTGCTCATTGCTGTTGCTCAATTCCATCATATCTGATACAGTGAGTGGTTTCAGAACAGTAAGATTTATGTAGATACCCAGTAGAAAGACTGTGAAACTTATGACCTTACTTGGGATCTCCAGGCCTGCTGCTGATCATAAGTTAATGCATTAACAACATTAGCACACTGCAACATGTGGCCTCATTCATGATACTCCTCCTTCTACCTTCAGTTTCTGAATACAGAGAGGAAAAACTAGATTCAAATAATATTATTACCTTTAAAAAGTTGAACACTACATGATAAAAATGATCAGTACTAAACTTATTTGTTTAAAAGGAAAAAAGTAACTGGAATTTTTAAAGTAAATGAAACTCTTTAAAAAATTTTACCTTGTTCTTGAATATGGTTAAACTGTTATAGCTGATATTCTCAAAAATATTCAGCCTGATGCAGGCAATATGCCTGCTGA
>NW_008596088.1:45841-49763 GCF_000691845.1 Merops nubicus
GCTAATATTTTTTCATAGTTTTAACCTCTCAAAACATTGTCCCATAACAAAACATCTGGCAAACTTTGTAACAGGCAGAGTTACCAGGCAATATGTACAGTTCTTTGACAAAGACAGTACAGTAGTAAGGAAAACACAAATGCAAAATCTGATGTTGATTATTACTGGAATTTTAACGTAGCTATTGTGATTATATAGGATATGGTGAGATTGACAGATTTTGTTTCATATAAAATTCTAACACTTAAAATGCCCAAACCAGTTCATGTAGTTAGAGGTTTGCACAGATTGCAGGGGAGAGTGGGGGAGTGGAAAGGGGAGAGAAGAGAGGAGCACGGGGGAGTGGGGTAGGTGGGAAGAGCTAAAGTTGTTACAGAGATCAGCTGTCACAGGACAGCAGAACAAAATTCTGAAGACCTGTATACATTAACACAGCCCCAACTGTATTTCTTCATAGTGAAATCACAATGCTTGGAATTTACTGATTTTAGAAGCATGGTGTTTTCTGAAGGGGGAGTACCCACAATTGTCATTTTGTATTACATCAGCCAGCAATGAAGAGCATTTCAGGTACTTGAAGTATCTAATAAACTTGTGTATTCCAACTTCACTTTATGATCCACTTGCAAAGCTCCTTCTAAGTATATCCATAATTTCCTAAACCAGCTATACAGTTTGATGATTATATATGTTTAGCAGACTTTATCCTTGCACGTTAAAATGCTTAACTTACAAAACCAAAATATATAGTCAGCTATGTATAACTGGGTGGAAAGCAAAAATCTCCAATAGAGAACCATACACAGTTGTGGGGGGTTTCAAGAGGTGTCCTTCTACTACAGCATAACTTCAACAAGGGATTGTCACATTTTTAGACTTGTTGCTTACAAGTTTGCTCACACAATGCACTTACCAATGACAAGTCACTTTGGAGGTGAAAGGACAGATCTTCTGCCCTCACATTAGATCTAAAATGGGCGAACATCCTTGGAAAGATTACCACAAGCTCTTCCATACATCAAGCTGCTGTGACCTGAAGTTGAAGGCCAGAATCTGTCCTTAGCTATCCAAGCAGAAGAGTCAAGATCAGTTTTTAGTGACCTGTGAATGCATGAAATTCCAGACTAACTCATAGGAAAAATTAGGCTTAAAGGGATTGCTGGAGGTCACCTTGAAGCAGAGCTCATTTTGAAGGCTCACTGCCTTTACTGACACATGGATTGTTCCACCCCAGCTGCAGGAGATTCTATCTGTCTTTTTCAAGATTCAGTCATGTTTTTGTCAGTCAGTTTCTCTAGCCCAGTAAAGTTCCTCTGAATGGCTGCACACACTTTCATCATATCAACCACTCCTCCAAATTTTTGGTCATTTACAAACTTGATAACAACACACTCCAGCATGTTGTGCAGGTCATTGATGAGGACATTAAAAAGTATCACCCCCAGAGAGAGGCAAATCATAACCAGCTGCTATTAAAGTTTAACCACTGACCACTACCATTTTACACCAATAGTCCAACCACTTGTAGTCCACCCATCCAGTCCATGTTTCTCAAATATGGCTGTAAGGATACCATGCAAGGATGTGAAAAGCCTTGCTTTGCATGGTAGATAATGCCCACTGCTCTTCCAAATTTCTCCATATTCAATCACCTTCTCATAGAAGGCAATTAGGTGGACCAGAAATCAGTTAGTAGGTCTATGCAAACTCTTGCCAACCATCTTCTTGTCTTTCATCTGCTTAGCTTCCATAAAGATTCTTAATGTTATTTTTTTAGGCTGACCAGCCTATTGCTCCTCAGGTCCTCATTCTTGCCTGTTTTTGAACATAGGCATAACATCTGCCTTTCTGCAGACCTCAGGGATTTTTCTCAGTGAACACTACCTTTCCATGAAGATAGAGACCTCCTAAATGAGTCACCCAGCTCCATCAGCACCCTCAGATGCATTCCATCTGGTTCTATGGTCTTGAAGGTATTCTTAGTTAAACACTAGTTCAATCTTCATCTGCCATGGGTAGTACCTTCGTCTCCCAGATTTTGCTACTAGGCCCAGAGACATGTAAAGCTAGAGGGCAGATCTTGTTAGTGAAGACTGAGAACAGATGGCATTGAATAGCCCACCACAAGGTTACCAGCCCCATTCAGCAGTGGCACAAGGATTTTCTTCATTTCTGTGGCTGACATACCTGTAGAAGACATTGATGTCTCACATCTCTTGCCAGTTTTATCTCCATCCAAGTTGTTGCCTTCCTAATTACATTCTCACGTCTGCAAGCATGCCTCTCTTCCACAGGCTGTCACTGCTTCCACCTCTCATACACTTCTTTGTTTATGTTCCACCCTGGTCAGGAGCTCACTGTTCAATTAAGATGGCCTTCTGCCACTCCTGCTCATTTTCTAGTCCACTGGAATAGGTCATTGTTGGCCTTTGAGTTGGCTGCCCTTGATAATTAACCAATTTCTCTTCCCTGAAGGGCAGTCTCCCATGAGACCCCACATTCCAGTCTCTTAAGTAAGCAGCAGAATAAAACTAGAGTTTTATTCTGCTGCTTACATATGTTACTTCAATCCAGATCTTAAATTTTTCGGTCACCGCACCAAAGGATGCCATTGACTGTCCTCTGAACTAGTTCTTCTTTATTCAGGAGTAGCAGACCTAGCAGAGTCCCTCACCTAGTCAGCATTCCCAGAAGACGTATGAAAAAAACCAAATCTTGTACATTATTCAGTACTTTTGACTTTCTGCCTTCCTTTGGAAAGTGTTAATAAAAATACATCTCAATTTTAAAAGAAGTTATTTTGTCAAACCCAGGCAGTGCTTGCTTCATGTATCATACTTTTTTCCTCTAATATTTTCAACAGTGTAAACCTGGTTTCCAGGGAAAGGAATGAATGAAGAAAAGGATCAGGTTTTAGGGCAGCTCAATAGCAATGTTCCAATTCCAAAGATGTTTATTGACATGAAGTCCTCATTGGAGCCCTGATCTTCAAAGACCTAAACAGTGACCCTAGGTTAGACCATACAAGCTTTGCCAGATGATCTGCAATGCTTGAAATTCACCTTCACTGCTTTTTCAAGGTAAGCATCATTGTCAGCACCTTTTTAACCACATGCTTTTAGTCACATTTTTGAGACAGACATAATAATAGGAGTGTTCAGTGTTGAACTCTGACTTTAATCACACCTTTTCTCTGTCTTTCTCATTTTGCTTTTTCTAGTACATCCTGTGTTCTAACACTCAGAGGAATTTTTCATTAAATACAAGTAATTTACCTCAAATTTTCAGTCTCCAAACAACAAGTCATAGAAAGAAAGAAGAAAAAAAAAAAAAAAAAAACAAACTCAGACAAAAAAAAAACAACTCAGTAAATATTTGTGACTAATGTATACATTTCAAAAATTTGTGACCTTTCTGTCCTCCTCATGGACTTACTTTTCTTTGAAGGGAGAAAGAGGCAAACAAACAGAAGTTCCCAAGAAATCACCATTTTACAAGCTGTTTCTTCAGCTTTTGCAGAGGATTGAAATAACTTAGAATCTGTATTACTTTACTGATATTTCTAGAGGTCAGTGCTTCTGACACTGCCTTGGCAAACAATCCACTAATTCTGTGTTTTCTGGTGTAAAACCAAGTAGCTGCCTGTGGGAAAACTTAGAGTCAGATGTTCTAGAATTGTTCTTCCAGAGTATTGTAGATCACTTTGGAAACTAAAAGCCTGAAAATGCTAGATAATTTCAGAGGCTCAGCACTGGTCTGCTAATATGCCAGGAAGAATAAGCAATTATGATTTTTATCTAAGCAACATATGCTGTTTGCTGTCCTGTTCTGAACAGCTGTAGGTTAGATGCTGTTAAGATTAGGCCCCTTCTCTCTTCCATATTTCAAAATTCAAATTAAACTAAAATAACAGCACCTGCTG
>NW_008596088.1:49794-59665 GCF_000691845.1 Merops nubicus
CAAAATGTGTACTTGCACACAATTACTATGAAGAGGCTGGCCACCATTGTTACCAGTCTATTCTTTCTGAATGGAAATGGCAGAGAAGTTTTCGATGCAGCTGCAGCTCTTCAATTGTATAACTAGTGCTGGCCTCAAGCCAACCCTCAAGAACTCAAGTGGCACCAAAAGATACTATATTGATTTGCAATCGAACATAATAGGCCATCAGCTTAATTATTACTGAAGTGACAAGGTTCTGGATATTTCATATTTATATTTCAGAGGCCTGTGAAAGATGAATGTAAATCTTTTAAATGCCTACATTTGCATATCTTCAGAAGGGTTGAGTGCTCTTACTGTATTCATAGCCTGTGAAAGACCTAAAGGACTGGCTATTCAACTCAGGTTGCTAGATCACACTGTCACTTACTTGTATAAGGAAACAAGGCTATAAAACTAAGCACACTTGTACAGGAATATATCCCCAGATCTTTCACAGACACCAAAAACAAGTATGTTGACCACTAATATCATCCTCATGGAGCTTTTCCTTCTCATTCTCTGTTAGGGAAAAGACTGCTTGAGTATAAGAGACTGAAGTGGCATCATCCAGCATGGTGAATATCTCCCAAAATATCTATTGCACTGAGTTATTTCTTTTGACTGAGTCTCACCATAGGTTTGTGACAGGTCTGCAAACAGGACTCAACATTTTGTAGGACCCTATGAAAGGGGAATGCAGGAATGTTTACTAGCTACAGAGTGGGACCAAGACTCAGGATTCCAATGCTGTCGCTAGCCTGCTCTGCCACACTAGATCACCAGCTAGCCACCTCCTAATGATATGCTTCTCTTTTTGTTACTAGTATATAATTTTTGAACTCGGATCCTACAACTCTTACTTACTTATAATCAGAAAAAATTATAATTAAGACAGGTTTTAATTATATAAAGAATCATTTCTATTTTAATGATCCTACAGCCAGTTATCATTACTATGTCCTCTATCTCTCATCTTCCATGTAGGTTCCTGCACAGCTAGGTCACATTCTTACTGAGCTCATGTATACACCAAGCACTGCTTTCTCCCATAGTCCCAGCCTCTGAATCACAACTGTCCCCAAAAGCATTCTCTTTTGCTTAACACTGGCATTTACTGTAATTTGCTTGTTCTCAGGGAGATAAACAAGATGCAGGTGAAAACACTGTTGTCAACATGAAAACATTCATTTTTGGTTTTGTAGAGAGGGAGAAAAGATTTGTTGCCATGCTTATCCTCTGTCTCCTGTGAGTAACATTGTTCCCAAAGATTTTAGGCTTGTAAATTCAAGTATCACCGCCCTCTAATGGAGGGAATGCTCCTGAAATCCTCACGATAAGACTCATCTTTTCTTGTGCAATCCATCTGATGACTTTTAAAGAAGTCCAGTACTTCATGCTTCTTACTTTCATTAAAAAAAAAAATGTGGGGGGAAGATGTTTGCCAAATTGAAATGGAGCAATTCTGCAGGAAAATTTTCTTCTTCCTTGTCTGCTGCCATGCTCCCCCCTACACCCCAACCAACAACATTCCTCTTCTCCCTGCCCAACCACCAAACTCTACAGTCAAGGTTTTCCAAACCAGCCAATGATTGTGTGCACTTTGCTCTTTGGGAACTCAGGAACTCTGTTATTACACCTCAAGGCTATTTTGAGAAATAGACCAGTTTGCACATTTCCACTTAGTGTCAATGTAAATAAAACCCAGTTAATGACTGAAGTCCCATTTAAAAAAAAAAAAAAAAAAAAAAAAGAAAAAAGAGAGAGAGAAAGATAAAAACTTTAGACAGAAATTTAGCTGTGCCATGAGCAGGAGTTACTGACACAAAATTCTCAACATCTATCATAGATTTGGGAAAAGTGTAAGAATTTTAGTCATACTGCTGCAGTGTAGAGTTGTCTTCCCACTATTTCTTCCTTCCCTTTCTACTGTACATTTAAGCTGTGAAAGTCAGTTCACAACACACTTGCAATCACTGTTATCAGAAGGACTTTAAAACAAAGGAAGATGAATTCTCAAATACGATGCAAGCAAACAACGTTATCTGAGCAACTTTGTGCAAAAATGCTTAGATACAAACATGGCATTCTTATGAATAACTGTCTAGGAAGAGTGACTCAGACACAGGATCAGTTTGAAAAGTTCAGTAGCTTTCCCTTGGAACTTTGCATCTGGCCCACACAGTTATCATCTAAAAACTACTACATACACTGAGTTGAGTGGCTGCTCTCCATCCCCTGAAAACAGTACCATGTTTACATCTCAAGTACTATAGTCCTATGGCACACCCATGAGAGAACACGTGGAGATCAGAAACCACCCCACTGACTTAGCTTGTTCTCAGTGCACTTCTAGAAAAAACAAGGATGGCTTTGTCCCTGGTTTAATGACTTAGGTAGAAATGTAGATGCCAAAACATTAATAGAGGATACTGATAAAATTTTGTTCACTTATACTGAAAGTAAAACATAATTTCCCCACCAGAAACATTTATTTTTTTCCTGTCCTTTTCCTGACAGTAACAGGACAGTTATGAAAAAAAATCAGTTTAACATAGTGCTTTGGAATATCAGATATTTTGATGATAACTTTTTGCCATATGTCTGAAAGATATGAAGATCTTTAAAGAAGGATCAATTAAGCTCATAAATACTTCTACAGAAGTATTCTTCTCCTCTAGAAGAGGAGGAAGAACATAGAGAGGTTAGGAGAAAGGGAACAGACAACACAGACCAACTGAGGAAGAAATGGCTTTTCAAATTTGTAGGTGAAGTCCTACAATTTCATCTGGACAACCACTTGCTTCAGACATAATAAAAAGTATCTGAACATTGATGACATGAAAGTTGCAAAGAACAGACTTCAACTGCATCAAAGGGGCACTCAGACCTACTACAAGAGGCACCAAGAATGCTCTTGTGAGATGCTAGCAGCAGTCAGCAAGAAATCAATCATTAACAACTCCTGCTAGTGGAATCTGTGCAAAGTGGCCTGGTCTAGCTCCAGACTGATAAGAAATCACGTGCATCATAGTCATGGAAAAGGAAAAGGGTTGTACAGCTACCACCTGCACAAGCAATTTTGAAATGAAAGGATGTGAAGATGAAAATTGGGCCATTGTTACTAAGTAGCTGAGAATCCAGCTGAGCTTTTTGTTGTTAACAGGAACAACAAAAGCTCACTTAAAATACAGACAGAATGTATCTAGAAACTAATGATAAATTATCAGTATTAGGTTTCTGTTCTATAGGGTCAGAAGGTATCTGTGTAGTATGAAGTATGGCTGTTCTCTGTAGAAGAATAACTGCTTTATGTAGCACGGAATAAACACTGTTTTAAACAATGAAAAAAAAAAAAAGCAACTTAATATTAGACTTGTCAGCAAATAAGAGGGTACTACCCTGTTTAAAAGTTCACAAGTCATACCTATGCAATATGACCTCCATTTCTCTGTAGAGTGACAGCTAACAGCTGGTAAGTAGACACAGTTCAATGCAGGGAAGAAGAACAAATAATAATATCTTCAATGTAGATAACATCAAAATGTCCTAACCATTATCTTGGCAATTTGAGATTAGAATTTTCAGATCTCAAGCTTGCACTGAGAACTAAAGGTAGGATTTTTCAAGAAATCGAAGCCAAACATTGAAAACAGAAAAAAAAAAAATTAAATATTCTTACTATAAAAATAATAATAAAAAAGGACCATCTCAAAGAGCTAATACCATCCCCTCTCTGCTGATTTTATAGGCTGGGTTCTGAAGCAATCTCTTCATATTGCGGAGCAGTTACTCACAGGACTAATTTCACTAAGTCTGTGTAATTACTTGAGATAAGGGCTCAGGAGTAAACAAAAAAGCTTCACAAACTGACTCTAAGATAGCCTACCAGAAAACTCAAATTGCTTTAAAAAAACCCTCTATATCAAACTGAGCTGTACCAGGAAACAGAGAAGTATCTCCTGGATCTCTCCATTTTATATTTCAAAAGTTTTTTTTTCCTAATACTTCTTTCATATTGCTTAAAACAAAGACATCTGTTAGGATGCAAAACCATTTTAAATTCAGGAATAAAAATATTACTAATTTACATCGTACATGCTGTAGAAGTATTTATGAGCTTAATTGATCCTTCTTTAAAATTATATAATGAATATTAATCCTACTATATTTCTCCTGTAGGATTTGTCTGAAGGTTTACAGGATAATAATGTAAAATCCTCTTCTCTGCACAAGCACATGATACATGCAGAAAACAAAATCTGAGTCAGAGCCCTATTCATTTTAGCAGAAGACTCCACAGCCTTCTCTCCCATGTTCTCTAGGACTTTCTCTCCTGACAGGTCTCCACAAAGCATGGCATGTGGCTTGCCATAGCTGCTTCTCCAAAGTTACTCTAAGAAGCACAAATTACATAACTTCAGGCATTATTAACTCTCCTGGCTTTCTGAGGGGATAAAATAAACTCTTGGCTCTGTTTTTTTTCCTGCTCTGCAGAACTGGACTAGTCAGTCTATGCATATGGGAGGTGGGCTGAGAAGAAGGACACAGAGGCATCCAGCACCCTCCCGTTCACACAGTATTAGTCCAAAACACAGGCCTGGGCTCCACTCATAGTTCTACCGTTGGCTTTTCCTGAACTGCTGTTGCTTTTCCTCTTTTTCTAAGTTGTTTGAGGCATGTGTCCATAAAGCCCTTAGCACAGCTGGGACCTACTCATGATGAGACTTCAATGCAATTGAAATGTTAACACTAAAAAGAACAGACCACAGAGGCAAAAATCTTTGGATACAGGCAAGCCTAGGATTCACCAAAAGAGGAGGGATCTCCTCTGCTTCTGGGAGCAGACAGGCTACAGATTCTGTATTTCTCAGAATCAAACAACAAAGTTCTTTCAAGATTTTTTTTCTTTCCCACAAGTACAGGGAAAAAAAGGAGTGGCACATTTACAAAGCAATTAAACCTTGAAAGAGAAACTTCTGTTATCCTTCATTATTACAATTAATCTCTGTTTACATGAGTTATTTAAGTACACAAAATTAGTTGCCATGAAATAATATTGCTATAATATAGTGTTTAATAGTTGTTTGGTTTTTTTTTTCCTTCAGCACCCCAAAACTGTTGCTATTAAAATCAGCCCCAATATTGTTGATAGAAATAGAAGATCAAACTGAAAAATTGACTAAGAAGTATGTACTTAGAAGGATAGTAAGCATTGCTTATGCTGGTAAGCTGGAATCTGTAAAATTGAAATAGCTACAGCCTGCATTTTCCTGTGGAGAACAAAAAGGGGTTTTGCCCTAGAAGTTGTAAGAACTAGACATTACTCCAGGTGCAGCCTCAGCAGTGCTGGGTAGAGGGGAACAGTCACCTCCACAGACCTGCTGGCAGCACTCCTCCTCATGCAGCCTTCTCTGCCACAAGGGCACAGTGGTGACCCACAGCTAGACAGGTGTAATTTGCTCAGTGACTGAGCTCATGTTGTTACACATGGTCATTTGTCTAACCTTATTTCCTTTGTTATGTATAAAATCCACCATGGGCTTGTTCCCCTTATTTCTGTTTTAATTTAAACCTTTTTATGCATGAAGTTTTATATCTTCATGTATCAAAATTGAAAATCCAGCCACATTCTTGGGCCTCACATTAGAGATAAGTGCAGCCATAAATCTATAGAAAATATTACTCTATATTTGATGTAAATATGAGCTGACAGGAATGGATACCTTGGTTAAGATTCCCCATGATTAAGTACCTTAAATGATAACTGTGCACAGTGAATAAAAAGAGATAGCAAATGAGGAGGAGTAATCCTTTCATGAATTTTGTTGCACAGGCTTACATTAATAAGTTGTAAAGAATTAAAAAATATTGAACATCATGCATTAGTTAGAGTCATATAATTGGGGGGAAAAAAAAGTGAAACAACCTTGTGTTTTCTGATTGTTCATATAGAGTGTGTTCATTCTTGTCCTCAAACACTGAAGCTTCTGAAAGTGGTAGCACCTTTCATCAAACAGCCTAAAGAAACAAATGTTATGCATCTACATAGACCAAATATGTGTCTTTGGTATATTGCCCTATGGGATCAAAGGAAACAATTACGTTTTAGTCTGGCCACAGAAGCCCAGACTCATCTCATACACTGAACGGAATGAAGTTGAGGATAAAATCAACTCTCATCACAATAGATGGATGTGCATGCAAATGAGAGAGGAACTGGTCAGATGTTACCTTCCCTGTTCCTTCATCCTGTGTAAATCAGTATCTTCACAGTGAATGAATGTGCAATTAGGAATGTATAATATGTGACATACAACTCGAAGTTCTTTAACTGCCTCTCCAGGTTAAAGTGGAATTTGGCAATAGGAACTAATTTCCCACACTTATCTTCCCTGAAGGAGGATGGGATAACAAGTTTTGTTTAACTGCCCTCTCAAGTATTGTACTGAAGACCAAAATTACCACTGAGTATTTGAAGTATATACCTGATGTCCTCAGAAACACGTCTACAGAGGGATGATAATGAGAATTATACGTATACGCTTACACAGACTGATTTCATATCTGGTTCATAACATTATTAAACTTCCTGTAAAGCTGATACCTGAATTATGACCATTGAACAGACAATGACACGTTAGATCTCTGCTACTTCTACGTCAGGCAGATAAAGTATACCTGAGGAGGGCATCTGAAGCAGTGTATGCATGGCAGCAGAATTTCCATTTTTGACCAAATACCTGCATTGTTTTCAGAAGACCAAACATGAAAAATAAACTGTTGCTTAGGTTTATTGTAAAAGTTTTATTATTGTAAAGGGTTATTGTACAAGAACTCAGCCTATACTGGTACTATCCTCTTGAAAACAACTATTCTCAGTCAAAGATCTGTAAACATATACTGTATCAGCCTTAAATCAAAAAACAAAAGCAACAAAAAAATGTGTGTGTATGGAAGGTATTAGGTTTCTGTTGATCCACTGAGTATTCCTGCCCATCCCAATCCAAGAGCAAAATTCTTCAACCATCTTGGAGGTAAAGTCTTGACTGCACTGACATTTTATTTTGGATCACAGCTTCATGAAAATATGTTGATTAAATGGGTTGTAAACTTACAGCTTTATCAATATTCTCAAATATTTTCCTTAGTTATGGATGTATCACAGAAGGACTCTGCTTTAAGATGTCTTGGAGGAAACAGGGGACCAAACTGCACTGGGCCTGACAGGGTGGGTGCAGCACATGCTAAGCTGGCCCATGTATGCAGCAGATAGGTTTCTCTTAGGGCAAGTAATGACTCGAAACTTAGACAAAGCCAACCTATTTTCTCCACATTATTTAGAAAGAACAGGAAAGATATAAAATGAAGTGCAATATGTGCACAAGTATTTAGAAAGCAGATGTAGGCTAAGGAAGAGACATGCTGCACATCATATATTGTCTCAGACAAAGCATCATCTTTGTATATGGAACATATGGACTCATTAAAAATACCTTGGAGATGGGGATTCTGTATGTGTAAAGTGTTCTGGTTTTCATGATTACTACTAATGTGTGAGTCTTACTAGTTCACCCAATCTATCCCCAGATGAAAAATAAAAAGCTAACTCGTAAATGGTATCTTAAGTGTGAACAGTTTTTAATTCAGTACTTGCAGAAGTCCACAGAAAATGGAGAGTCTGAGTCAAACAACAACAACAGAGTGCACCAGGAAACAAGCAAGCAAGTAAACAGAAGAGCATCAAAAACTTTTTTTTTTTTTTTATCTTATTTTTGCTTGGGCCTATTCCTAACCTAGTTTTCACATTCTCTTTTAAAGGAGACGAGTACGTTTTATATTTGTCGTGTGACCTGTAAACCAACTGCCTGTTACAATGAATTACAGACTTGGATATATCAAGATCCTAGCATTGACAGAATCTCCGATAGAAAACTAAACAAAACTAAATTTTTTTCTCCACTCTTCATAGCTACCTCTGTACCTACTTTAGTTAACTATAGCAACTCTTGGCATAAAAAAATTCCTGCTTTCTTGCTAGGAAATGGTGAAAATAATGCTTTTGGAAACATCCATCAGTCTTTTAAGCTTTGTACTGAACCACTGGATATTTTCACTGACTCTGACAAGTGTGGAAACTAAAACACAATAGTAAATTGCCCAAATTAACTTCAGAATTGACTGTGGAGAACAGCCAATGTTAAACTTACAGAGAGATTAAAACATATGGGCATGAATATCTCTAGATCAAAAAGCATTTTCTAGATAATATGCTGCTGATCTTTCAATAAGCAGCATAGAAAAGAGATCATATACCACTGCCTTTTAATTTCCTCTTCCCCTAGTGCTTTTTTTAGCTGTCTTGTGGTTGACTAGAACAGAAACCAGGCAGCAACATTTGAATTGTGTGAATGTGTATTTTTCCTCAGATGTCAAAAATCATATAAAAATATCAAAGAAAGAAAAAGCAAAATGGTGCAAGACAATAACAAGTCAAAAAGAATTCTAAACAGCAATCTGCAATAATAGCAGACCCTGCAGATGCCTGTGACTGGATGAGATATGAAATACAGTAGTAGTTGCCTTGCTGGAAGACAGTAGTCTTAGCTGGCTGCTCCATGGTGCCTCTTTCTCATTTCAAAAATACCACTCACCACATTAACATTCATGGGCAGCCCTAGCTGTACATACCTCTAGCCATACAGCAGCAAAGCAAGCTTTAAAGAAGCAGCCTCAGCTAGCACTGTCTGAGCATGGCAGCAGAAGATCTGAGTAGCTTTGTGTGGTGCAATGGCAGTTTATCTGGCTCTAGGTCACATGGTGGGTTTGAATCCCATCATGCAAGTTTTGATTCATTGAACTTCCAGATCCTCAGCAAGAGTCAAACATCACTTTAATCAAGGAGGACGTGCTTTTCTTAGCTGCTGTAAGGTTTTCTTATCTGCTTTTTTTTAAACAAGCCACAGAACAAATGCAAAGATACTCATGTTATGACTAAAATTGCAAGCTTAGCTTTGCAGCAAACATACAAATGCTTAACAATCAATTTACTGAACCTTTTACAAACAATTTCATGCCTCATTTTCCAGCTTTAAGTTGCTACAATGGATATCTTCACAAAAAAAATGAAGTAAACCTCCAGTGTTAAGTATTCATTATAGACACTCTCCTAAATTTCTTTGACCACCACAGTATTTCTTTGATGTCCCAGCATTTTTACATTTCAAAGAGTAAGATAACAATGTGAATTTAAGAAGTCTGGAGGGGAATAAAAACAGAATACACATCTATAGTGTGCAGCAAAGAAACTGCATTTTCTAAGACAGTTTCAGCACATAGTTCAATTGTCCTGACTTAGTTTTGATGAGTGGTGGAAGGTTTTTTGGGTTTTGTCTTTTTAAATGGAGCAAAACAGGTCACGGAAAACCCTTTTATTAACAGTGAAAGAGCAATGTTGTTGTAAATCATCAATTGTCTTTTTCTTTTCTTAAAAAAAAAATAAAAATTACTGGAATTGTGACAGTGAAGCAACTCTCCCAGTTCATTTTCAATCCTCTGCAGGCACAATGATGAAAGCTCTTCTCACACAAGGGAGCCTCCTTCTTACTATACAATGCACAAATGGACTTTACACAGCTGCACTGAAGACCTCGAGAAAAGAAAACAACTGGGAATTGGAAAGATGTGGATATTAATATTATTCAAAGAAATTAATATATTGTCACTCTGTAGATATCCACTTATATACATGCAGCTTATGTTGCATATTGTCTTCCTCTGATGCATTTGCTTAAAAACTAGAATCTCTAAAAATAGACATGTTCACTTTCCCTAATGATGTGCAAATAAT
>NW_008596088.1:59696-70061 GCF_000691845.1 Merops nubicus
TGTGCGAATCATTTTAGTGACTGATTTCCATATAATGGTAGTAAAATATATCATTTAGTGAAGAAAAAAAAAGCCAAAATAAATATTTTATAGTTTGTTAGCACCTTGCTACTGGTCATGTTGTGTTTATATATGTTTTAAACTCTGGGTTCTGCTAGTGACAAAGAAAGAGTAAACAGTACATTGAAGGTTGTATAATATATATATATATATATATGTTTAACAATTTAAGAAAAGCACCCAAAAACTTTGCATTATTTACAGATGCTGAAAGAAACCAAAACCCCAACTGTCATATGTTACTAGTGTAATGATTTTGGCTGCTCAAAACTAATTTAATCCATAATTGCAAGCCACTGTTAATGCAGCAGCATATTGCTAGATGTTTGGTGCCAAACAAGTATCATTGTCTAGGTCTTGTAATCTAAGGAATGACAAGAATTTTTACATATGGCTAATGTTAAGGGATACTTGACTAGACATGTGAAGGGAAAAGTCATAATACATGATGTAGCTTAAAAACTAATATTGCTTTTAAAAATGCACTCTGTTAAAGTTTGTGTATTTACAGAGATAATATCATAGCAATCTCTCAGCATCTCCCACTCTGAGGGCCATGGGTGCTCAGGATACAAGTATTATTATTCTCCATGTTAGAGAATAAGTTGAAACACATACAGGTTTGCAGCCTGATTCAGTTCAGCAAGATTCAGACTCAGTACAGTGTGTGACAGAGCTGATAAGAGAATCTATCTCCTCACAATTTTATACCTAAAGACTCAATCCCAATGCATTTTAATTTCTCTGTATTTGAGATGTCCATGGAACTGGACTTTTTCTGGAACAGCTCCTAGGCAGTTCTGTAGCAGCAGCCTGAGACCACAGAACAGGGTCCAACATTTTGAGCCAGAGAGACACTCGCTCAGATCTTGAGACATTTGAGCTAGAGACATCTTGTTTTGTCTGCCAGAACTGGATCATAACTACTTCTTGTTGAAGCTTGTTCTTTTTCAATGTCTATTTCCTTCCCTTGTAATTTTCTAATAAAGGAATTTCTTTCAGTTTGTCATATTTCATCTCAATAATTTTTACTAAAGTCTCTCAAGTATGAGGAAGGGGATTTTTACTCTGTCCTGGGGCCAGGTGGTGGATGGGGAGGATGAAAAACAAACATCCCTTTGAGAACTTTGTGATTCTTTTCTAATAATCAAAATATTCAAGAATAGGTAGTTTAAAACCAACTATTTTCCTAGACTTATGTAATGTAGCTCTTGGGGAGGGGGTAAGAGGTAGGCGAATCACTGGAGTCTGAACAATAGATTTTGCTGAAGGAATATAGTTTTAGGCTCTTCCTTCTGGATCTCCCCTGTTCAGAGAGAAATCAAATAAGAATCTTCTTTTACTCATAAAAACGTATAGTGCACATACACCAAATGCACAAAAGAAACATTACCGACTAAATCACAGAGATATCAAAACTACAAGAAACAGGGACTGAATATTGTCAGAGAGGGGAAAAAAAAATCAGAATTCTAGTTCTAATTAACCTATTGAAACCAGAATTTTGTCTTTGATTATTATATACAATGTTCATATTTAATGCTTATGCTGTTTATCATATGAGGGGAATGTAAAACAGCTTAGCTGTTAGAAGTATTTTTATTTCTTTTTTAATGTTTGAACATGCAAAGTTTAAAATAGCTAACAAAATACATGCAATTTGTGAATCTTCAGTCTACAAGTTAGCATATATTACATGTTGCCTGATTTAAACATCTAATATACTACTGGACTTTCATTTGTGGACTTCTTGCCTTTATTGTCAGAAATCTTGGACATGTTGAGGAAGAACTCCAGAAAATAAGGTATTAACAGCATCAACAGAGTTGATGTTTAAACAAAAGTTTAGAATTTTGATGACTTTTTTGAGCTACAATTGTTTACATGGATAAACTATATTAGAAGAATGCATGAATTAGCAAAACGTATCTTCTAGACTTCTCTCTATATCTAACTGCTACGTGTTCCTAGGTGTATATTCCTCAGTGGAGCGATTCTGCTGGGTAGATAGCTGCCTGTATATTCAGAAAATTTAATAGAGTAAAACAGTTTCTGTATTTATCCTTCCATTCAAATAAGCACTTTAATAATAGATTAGAAGCAAAAAAAGACAGGGAAAATGTGCAGGAGAAAATATTTGATCAATGAGAGTTTTATCATGACAAAACAAACTTAAGACAAAAACCCTACAGTTTGTAACTCAAAACAATATACCAAGAGAAAGGCTTATGTCAACAACTCTGTGTTTCAAAGGCAAATGATTCCTCCTTAAAAACAGTATCATGATAGTTCTGTAGAGTAGAGCAGTCCCTATGAATGTTCATTAGATTTCATCCATAACCCCCATTGTTATGGGAAGGGAGACAACGCTGGACTCCCGGGTTTCTGAACTCCCAGAACCTCTGATGGGAGGAAAGAATAAGCAGTGTATAAGATGACAAGGATGCTGGTTTATGATTAGCAATGAATTCTGTTTTGATGAAAAGGACATTTTCTTCTTTTGCAAGCATACTGATATAATACACACTGGTTTAAAAAAACAGCTCTCACACTCTGCTGCCGTAGAACTACTGACTCATTTGGCTCAAGCTGAGAGCTTTTTGTTATTGCTATTATATGACTTTCATACAAAGGGTGTGTGACCTGATGCAGCAATTACAAGATTAGAGAAGATAAGAGAAGACCCCACTCATTAACCTTAATAGGTTTCAAACTAAAATATGTCACATGTCAGTTTTTAAAATTATTTTCCTGTATTGTGATGCAGTAATTTTACTGTCTCTGGCACTTACTGTATCTGGTTTACAAGCATCATTACAAAATTATATTAAATCTATTGAATCCAAATCACCCAAAAACATGAGGTGAAAGAAAAGGAGGATGTTAAGTACTACATTATCATCACATACCTCATACTAAACCATACTTAAGTGGCTGAAGATGATCTAAGAGGCTGATTGGAAGAGTTAATGGAAAACTGCACCAGATTGAGCAGCACCTTGGACCTACTCAGCTACTGTCAGGGTACTGGTTTTTAATCAGCATGTTTATTTTGCTGCTTTAAAAGAGGAATAGACACACAAACATTTATTTAGCATAGAAACACAGCTAGGGCAATGCGTGCCCTTTGCCTACATTACCTGCGGCTTACACAACTTGGCATTAGAACCAAACATTGTCTTCCTGTAAATTATTTCATAAAGGACTTTTGTTTTTTGGAGTTCAGGGTGTATTTCACAAAGTCTTGCCTCCAAACAGTTTTTATTTATTTTGTGTTAAACATTTTTGGCCGAAGGGTTTTCTTTATTTCTTATGGCATTTTTCTGAATTCCTTGTTTTGGCACTATGTAAACACAAAGGAACACACAGCTGGTTACTTAGGCACCAGCTACAGGAAAAACATGCTAGGAATAAATCAGTAGTGTGTCTACCAACTTCTTGGTTTGGCCATCACCTTCCTAATAATGTTTTAATAACACAGAGTATTTTGAAACACAAAATGTACAGTCCCTAAAAGCAAAATCAAACCATCCCAGCTCTCCTGAGCAACAAAACAAGCTGAAAAGTATAGTGTAAGAAACAACATATGCCTCATTTCCAAAGCAGAGAATTCTTCCAACCCCGAAGCAGTGAAAACCTACACATTTAACCCTCTCTTCAATCCATCACACTCCATACACTGACAATTGCCATGTGTCCCAACGTACTGCTGGCAGAAGATACTGAAGGTTAGAAAACCTCGAGGAAAATGGAAGAAAATGCCAAAGTTAACCCTTTAAACTACTAACAGTCGCCTCTTAAAATCTGAGTTAGTGACAGTAAACAGCTCTGTTGTTGATCTTTAAAGGTGACACAGAGAGACGCGTTTCTCTAAGGAGAACTAAAACTGTCAGATTTGTAGTTCAGACACAGAAATTCCAACAGAACAAACAGAAAGTCAAGAACTGACCATTGGTGGCCCCTATTCAGTGGCAAATCCCAGTAAAGCACAAAATGAAAGTCTGAATATTGTTCCACCAATGATTCAGGAAAAGAATTTACTAGAAAGTGCTATGTCTCCATCAAAACTGTAATCTCCCTTTGAATATTTTGAAATATTTTGATTCAACAAATTTGCTTTTTTGACCATCAAAAGGGACATTTCTTGCAAAAAAACTAAATGTCCATGCTTCATAAAAGCAAAAATAATAATAAAGCCACAACTGAGAAATAAGAATAAATTTGGAATTCTTTTCTTCTTGCTACAGCAAGACAAGCACTGTTAAGTGCTCATTAAGTAGATTTTAGCCATTGGCACCTTTTCCATGTAACTACTGATAGCTGACCTTCACCTGAGAGATAATTCTGTTAAGAAATGAAAAATAAATAGCACCAAGCTTAAAAATCTTATCTCGAATTTCTGACTCACCAAGACCTCCTTCCCCATCTCCTCCATATCCCACAAGTGATGGAGATGTTCACAGCCATACAACAACATCCCCTTTAACATCTGTCTCTCCACATACACCTTCTCACCCCAGTTATCAACACTGTTCACAGGCTTCTGCATTATTCCATTTAAAAGAATTCAGCAAAGAACAAACACGTTGGAAGTTCTCTCATCACATCACTGGCACTCCCAAATCTTCCAAATCAGTTTGTCAACTATACTGTGAATCAGTTTTGATACAATACTTTCTATATTCACAAGTCCAAATGAGTGAGTTTTAATGAGCATTGTGGATTCATCCTGTGGAATCCACAACAAGAGCATGCAATGAATGATGCCATCAGTCCTTAAATACGGGTCAGAGCTGTTGACATATTCTTAGTATAGTTGGGCTGTTTCAGGGAGAAACCGATGACATTTCCCTCTCTCCTGAAACAAATAGTCTAGTCTGACACCAACAAATGAAAGCCACAAATACATAAAACCAAAAGAAAAGCAGACTACATTGGAAATATAAATCCACTGGCACAACGCAGAGAATACATCAGTGGAATTGAAATCATGATGTTATAGTTGCTTTCTGTGAAATATATACAGACAACTTTAATACAGGTTTCTTTTCTTTTTCAAGAATTTGAACACATTCTTCCAACTATACAAAATTAATTTGAATTAAGACTTTTTTTTCCCCAGTTTTTATTAATTTGTTCAACCTGTAGTTTTTCTTCCTCATTGCACTTAGGCTCTTGGTACATAAATCCATTCTAAATGTTTTCACAGCTGCTCAGAAGGTGTTGATTCTTAGTGTCAACTCATTCACTCAACATAATCATTCTCTTTAATGAAACAGTTAACGGGAGACTGACAACTATCATTTTGCTGATGGGGTCCAATAGCTGGGAGAGTGAGAGGTGACAGCAGTGTAATTACCAGGCCTGACATACTTTGTTCACTTTTTCCCACCTTTTTAGGCAGATGAGGCAGTACTGTGCATTGTCAACAATCAAAATGGAAATGCAGGCAGTGTGAAGACCCGGGTGAGTAATTACCAGGGGCTGCAGACCTGTGACTACTCCCAGTGTGGCAGGGCTGACAAGGTGCAGATTGTTTTTTATCCCCTGGTGTGAATCTGGCTGTCTTGCTGTTGATAGATCCAGGTGGTAGTATTAATTAATACACCAGCAGGAGCTGGTTCAGCTCTTGACAATGTATTATCCTTATCTGAAAAGAGAAGGTGGCAGTCTGTTGTTGAGAAAAAGTCATTCCTTTTGACTTCTTTCCATTAAAGCTGAAAAATACAGTAGAGCTTGAGGAGTAAGAGTTTATCATGAGAGATGGCTTATACTAACAGATCCAGTCTTACTGTATTTCTGTCTTTGAAAGCTGCGTGTAAGTGGGCTGCATTATTTAATGAAATCACACTCTGAAATGTCAATTCCACTTAGGTCGTCCATGTAGGAAATGTTCAGCTGAGTAGTCCTGTATGTAGACATTTGTCTTGTTCTGTTTAAATTTTTTTGGACCTATGAACTCTATATTATCAGTTTCTTGCCATTTGACCTGCAAATAAATTCCAGTGGAAAATACTGCTACTGAATGGCAATTAATTGTAATGAAAACTGAGATTGTGAGTGTAGTTAACACTCTGCATGTTATCTAAATGTACAGTAACAGCTGTCAGTGTTCTAATCACCTGTAAACCATTAGTTATGTTCTTAGTTAGACCATTTGATATTTTACACTCAAAATTTAAATTTGAATGTATGTAATCATGTATGCCTTACCTGGATGACTAACTCTTGTAGCAAGACTATTTCTTGTGGGAAAATCAGTAAGTCCAAATCCTAGTTTCAGTGGTGGACTTTATAGTTTCTTAGGTGTCTAGTCAATCAAAGGTATTTTAAGTCACAGGCACATGCAATCCTCCATCTTGAGCTGAGATAGATGAAGGGGTATAAATTTGAATCCTCTTAACACACTCTCATTCAAGTTCTGTCCACACTTCTCCAACAGGGGCTTCCTTCTGGGAACATGCAACAACCAGTTTCATCCAACATGAGTCAAGCTAGCAAAACCTTACTGTTTAGGCTATTTAAAACACACCCACTTATTTTTACTTCAGTGGGTTGGTAATGCTGGCAAGGGGATGAAGTAACACTGATGATGAGCTTCAGAAGCCTGTTTTAGCTAACATTAAAAAGAAAACATAGCTATGATCTTAAATGTATAGTTTTTGAAAACTGGTCACCTGCTACTAAGTCATCAATGCTTCTTAAAAGTTTACAGCTTAACTAATGTCTAATTCTGTAAGCATATCTTGTTAATACCATACTTCTAAGAAAGTATGGCATTTTAAATTCTTCTTACACCTGAATAACTATTTTGCATTCAAATATCAATGGCCAAATGAAGTCAAGAACTTCAAATGTATGGGGAAGAAAAAAAAAAAAAAAGGGTTGCTTGAAATTTAAAACTTTAAAAATATTACACAGATCAATACATACACATGGGAAAAAGCATACCTTAAAATGGTCTTATATAAGAACTCACCAAAAAAATCTAAAATGCATATACCCAATTTGTATTATCGAAAGCTGATACACAAATTTATTGCTGCTATGTCACACATGCAAAACCAATCTTATTGCAATAACACCCAGTATTAAACTTCACCTCTCCAAATTTTACACTCTATTGAAAGGAAATAATAGTGTTAAAGAAAAGCTAATCCTGTGATCTTTTTGCATTTGGCTGCAGATGTTATGCCATTTTCAAGAGAAATCTTTGCCTGCCTTCCTTCTTACCCGCTCAGTTACTGGGCTAGACACACTGCAGTCTCCTTGAGTAAAATAAAGTACACCCTGTTTAATTGAATGCCTGACACTCAGGACTGAACTGCTGAGACAAGCCTGCACATGCAGTAATCGGAAGCAATATTAAAAATAGACTCCACCAAACAGCAGAAAAGCAACACAGAACAACAAAAGCTGGTAATCACTACTGAGAACTGATGATGGATATGAAAGCATACTGGAAAAAATGCAAATGAAGTCTATGCAAGAATGCAAAGAAAGAAAAGTAATTTTACACCTACAGGCTATAACAAGATCTCTGATTGTTGGTATCACACCTGTAGACCTCTGTACTAGTATGGCAGAAATACAGGGGCATGACTCATTTACTGCAATAAACAGCTTGCTGACTGATGAGAAACAAAGTAATTTGTACCTTCTCCTATTTAAAACTTCAGTGAGGTGAAAAGCAATTAGGCACCCTCTGCTGTGAGGCAGCAGCATGGTCCTTTATAAGGTGCTGAGTGCCCACAGCTTCGTGGATTTTAACAGGAAAACTGCATCTGTATGGTTATTAATGTTTATTTCCCTGAAATAATTTTTCTTAGCACCTTGAAACACCCGGAATACAACTTTATCACAAACCCTAATGTTGATTTCTCGCTCACACACACACACACCCACTCAGAGTCCAAGTTTCTCAAACTTTGGGTTTCGTCCTGTTTGTCAAATTTGTCAGTATCTTTAGGAGCTTCACAGTTGCTGGAAACTCAGAAGAAGTTAACGTTGGCCAATAATAATATTTTCCAGATGAGAGGTTGAAAACGTTGCAGTGGTGGGTTAAGCTGGAAAACTGGAATGTGAAGTCAGAAGAGTCATCTAATTCCTAGGTTTCAGAGCAAGCAAACCAGAACCACAAAGAAGAACAAATTTCCAAGTCTGGCTATAATGAAACTATTGTTTTCTTGGGAAAGGCGTAAGGGTATGGCTATGAGCTAGGCAGCTCTGCCTAACTCATGTCTTACACAGATCACAGCCCTAATCATCATAATCAGAAATGTGTATGTAAGGGAAAACTACAATGGTTTAGTAATTAAAGACAAGAATTAGGCACTTGGAATGGAAATACTCCAGTGGTCTTTCAAAGCGATTTAAGAAGTCGAGACAGTACCACTTCTGTTTCCAACCATGCCATCCCCCTCTGTCCTGCTTTTTCAAAGTCATTTACAATTAAGCCCAGTCAGTGGCTATGACACTGACAGCAGAATGAGCAGAATTTAGTTGCCTAAATGCAATGTTCTCTTAGGGGACAAGAAGCCCAAACAAAACTAATCCTCCCCGTTTAACTCTAGGAACACTTTAATTCAAAAAATGCATACTTCTCTGGTTTTAAACCACCAGGACACTGCTTCTATCACCTATACCTTGGCTGACCACTGTTTGGATCCAGAAATTAGGCCTGAGGATTACAAGAGCAAGTGACCTTTTTGGTTCTAATAACCCTGGAAGATGTATCTAGAAAATGCACTTGCTCCTACTACTTTTCTTTTACAATAGTGATATGGTTGTGCTCCTCTTTTTCTACAAGTAGATGACTGGTCAAATAGATACAGAATAACTAAATAAATTTCATAGAAAATAAAGAAACTGCTCTAGGACCATTAAGATAGAAAATCATACTTTCTTTTGCACTCTGTCTGACCCAGCAGGTTTCTTGAGCCTGTTAAGTGTGGCACTGCCCTAAAAGACACCGACAGAAGAACCTCAGACTGTAAAAGTAATTGACCTTAAGTTATCTAATTTTCCAGGGCAAGCACCTCCCCTCATTTTTCTGAACTGAAAGTCTGTGTTACTCCCTACAACTAAGACAAGTGTAGGCACTGATGCTGAAGTTGGCACTCTGGTGTTAGATGGAGAGCTATAACTCACTGCAGCCCCAAAGGATGTATCCAAGCCCTGAAGGAACAGCAAAATCTTAGACTTACTAATTTTCCAATCTGTGTTTGATATTTTGAATCTCACTCCAATCTTTTTTTTTAATACATTGCATAAAAAAATCCTAAATCTTTATCAGAATGTTCCACACAGAGGAGTAAGGCACCTAAAAACTAATAATGTATCAAGCTTGAACTTAAAGTCTTCATAGTTTGGGCTTAGATTATTCACATGAAAAATGTAACTTGGAATAAACATGCCTATTATATCTAACATGAATTTAATGAGTTTAAGTAGTTAATGCCTGAGAATCACTTCTGAGAACCCCCAAACAAAAATATATACTAGTCTAAAATGAAAACATTAGTAATTAGGGACTTATAGAAACTTTGGAAGTTATTCATCATGTGAAAGTGGAAGCCTGAACACAGAAAATAACAGGGGAAAAGGAAAAAAAAAAAATTTAAAAAAAACCCCAAGCTTCTGATACATCATTATCAGAGTTCAAAAACTGGTAGAAACAGTGATTTATTAGATTTTTTCTGAAATCTGTGTTTGCAAAAAGTCTTCCAACTGATCATTTATGATGTAAGTGTCAAGTATGAGCTACAAACACAAAAGACAAAGCAAAGTTTTAAGCATTGTCTTAAAGCTGAGAGAAGAAAATGCTAATAATATTCTGATTGCAGTTATATTTATAGGGTCTTAAACACATAGTAATAATGCATTTTTAACAGAGGAATAAAATCAAATGATTTATTAAGAAGCTACGAGCGTGTATCGTGCAATTCTGTAAAATTGTGATTAACTCATGTTCAAGCAAAAATGTCAACCTGAAATACTCAGTCTGGACTAGTACATATATTTCACCCATACTTTATGGATTTTCTTCAACTCTTGTCTCCATGCTTTGTGATTCATCTACATAAAATTCTTCTGGATTACCATTACTATGATACTATTATGATTTGTTAGTAATAATCAACTGTCAGTGAAAAGTAGAAAGTAAGAAGCCAGTCTAAGCTTAAGCAGGTTCATTGTGCTCACAGTTTCGTCCCATCCCCCTCAGTGAATTTACTTTACAAATGTCTTGGGACACAAAAAAGACTGTGCTTCTATTTCATGTTTCATAGAATCATAGAATCCTTT
>NW_008596089.1:0-519 GCF_000691845.1 Merops nubicus
TGGGGGGGTTAGAGAGGGTTTGGGGGGGAATTAAAGAGGATTTTGGGGGGTCAGAGAGGATTTGGGGGGATCAGGGAGTGCTTTGTCACAGCACTGGGCAGTTTCTAGGGAGGAATTTGCCCCTTTCTACCAACATTTGTCAGTTTCTAGGGGGGATTTCCCCTTTTTTACCAACATTTGACAGTTTCTAGGGAAGAATTTGCTCTTTTCTATCAACATTTGTCAGTTTCTAAGGGGGGCTCTGTCTCTTTCTCACAGCATTTGACAGTTTCTAAGGCGAATTTGCCCTTTTTTAGCAATATTTGTCAGTTTCTAGAGGGGATTCATCCTTTTCTAGCAACATTTGACAGTTTCTAGGGCGAACTCACCCTCCTCTAGCAACATTTGTCAGTTTCTAAGGGGGGCTCTGTCTCTTTCTCACAGCATTTGACAGTTTCTAAGGCGAATTTGCCCTTTTTTAGCAATATTTGTCAGTTTCTAGAGGGGATTCATCCTTTTCTAGCAACATTTGACAGTTTC
>NW_008596090.1:0-206 GCF_000691845.1 Merops nubicus
AGGGGGTGGGCAGCCCCCCAGCCCTGCCTTTGTGCCCGTCGCCGTGCCCGTGCCATTTTGATCCCTGCTGTTTGTTTTGTCCCTTTTGTCTTGTGTGTTCTCGGTGTGGTGGTTGGCAGTCGCGGGGTTTATGGACGGAGTGGCTTTGCCTCCTTCTTTAAGTCTTCCGCGCCCTCAGCCCCTCGGCCTGAGACACCGCCCCGTCT
>NW_008596090.1:685-934 GCF_000691845.1 Merops nubicus
GAGCCCCGGCGGGGGGCTGGCAAGGACTGGTGGCAGCTTTGGCTTCTTGGCAGGGACCTCCCGTTGTGCTCGGGGCACAAACAGCACCTAACTTGGGGTATTGCAAGGCCCTGGTCCTGCCTGGCTGTCGCTTCTGTCTCTGGCTGAATGCTGCTGGGCTGCCCCCCACCGTCTGTGGGGGTTTTGGGCTACCCTGCTGCCATGCTCAGAGGGCACCTGCCTCCCTGCAGCGATGCCCTGGGGTTTGGG
>NW_008596090.1:1397-2246 GCF_000691845.1 Merops nubicus
TCACCTCCCCCTCCCCGGCGGCAGCGCGAGGAGGGTCGGGATGTGCCGTGGGGCCAGCCCGCAGCAGACACCGGGTGCCCCGGCTCACTCTCTCCAGGCAGGATTGCTGCCAGCTCCAGACCTGCCCCATCCCGTTATCCATCTTCTGCCTCCATCCCTGGTGGGGCTGATCCCACCCTGGGGTCTCCATCCGCACCCCTGCAAAGCTCACAGAGACCTCAGCACCCTCCTGCTCCCGCCTCTGCTCATGCACCCCGTGCCCTGGTGAAATCTGCAGCTCTGCCCAGGGCTGGTGGGCTATGCCAGCGGGGTCGGGAGCTGTGCCCACCCTCCTGCCAGCGGCACGGCACCCTGAGACACCCACCCTGCCCCTCCCACCTGCAGGGATGTGCCACGGGGCTGCACCCCGCGGCGCCCGAGCCCGTGCCAGCTCTGGCTGGTGGGTGACATCCGTGTCCCCGCAGGCGCTCCTCCAAGTACAACCTCTGCAGTGACAACCATGGGATAAAGCCGCCCACGCCGGAGCAGTACCTGACGCCCCTGCAGCAGAAGGAGGTCTGCATCAGGCACCTGAAAGCTCGCCTGAAGGACACGCAGGAGCGCCTGCAGGACAGGTGAGCTGGGCAGCAGCGGGCACAGGCCGGTGACATCCGTGTCCCCGCAGGCGCTCCTCCAAGTACAACCTCTGCAGTGACAACCATGGGATAAAGCCGCCCACGCCGGAGCAGTACCTGACGCCCCTGCAGCAGAAGGAGGTCTGCATCAGGCACCTGAAAGCTCGCCTGAAGGACACGCAGGAGCGCCTGCAGGACAGGTGAGCTGGGCAGCAGCGGGCACAGGCCCCGCTGG
>NW_008596090.1:2307-2531 GCF_000691845.1 Merops nubicus
GCTGTGGCAGCCGGCGGGAAGTGCCCCGCCCCCATCCGGCACCACCCACGGCAGCAGCTCCTCTATGGGACTGGTCCTTCTGGGGGGGTTCTAGGTTCCCAGCCCTGCAGCTCGTCCTCGGGCTCGTGCCCAGGCACTGCATTCACTGGCAGAAGCATTGTGGGCATGTGGGCAGCTGGCATGGATGGCCCTCCATCCGGGGAGCTGCGTACCTGGGGGGGTGG
>NW_008596090.1:2944-3156 GCF_000691845.1 Merops nubicus
GGTTGGTGGGCATGTGGGCAGCTGGCAGGGATGGCCCTCCATCCGGGGAGCTGCGTACCTGGGGTGGTGGAGCCTGTATGTCCCACCTGTGGTGGCTGAGCTCTCCCTGTGCCCCCCGTTAAGTCTCGGCCACGATTTTTCTGAATTTCAGCGTCAGAGGGTGGCTAATCCCCATCTGCTCCTCTCGGGCTTAGGCACGTCCTCGACAGCGT
>NW_008596090.1:3201-3751 GCF_000691845.1 Merops nubicus
CGCGCCCCACGGCGTGCCAGCTGCCACGCACCCACCCGGGGCTCCTGCCCGTCCCACAGAGCCCTCAGGTTGGCCTCAGGAATCCTGGGCTGAGCATCGCCCCCCGGGGTCCCCCAGCATCACGCCCAAGGGTCCCCTGAGGGTCCCCAAGCGTCTCTCCTGAGGGTCCCTGAGCCACGGGATCCATCCCTGGGTCCCAGCCGCTCCTGGGTGACCCGGCTCCAGCTGAGGGCCGGGCCCATGAGGATGCCCTCCCTGTCTCCTGCAGGGATGCTGAGATCGAGGACCTGAAGACGCAGCTCTCGCGGATGCAGGAGGACTGGATCGAGGAGGAGTGCCACCGCGTGGAGGCCCAGCTGGCGCTGAAGGAAGCCCGCAAGGAGATCAAGCAGCTGAAGCAGGTCATCGACACGGTGAAGAACAACCTGCTGGAGAAGGACAAAGGGCTCCAGAAGTACTTCGTGGACATCAACATCCAGAACAAGAAGCTGGAGACGCTGCTGCACAGCATGGAGGTGGCGCAGAACGGGGCGCTGAAGGAGGAGGGGGC
>NW_008596091.1:0-1012 GCF_000691845.1 Merops nubicus
CTGGCTCCCGGTGCTGCGGCCACGCGGGAGGTGCCGAGGGGCCTGTCAGTGAGCAGCTGGGGCCTGTGATGGCTCCTGACCTGCGTGGTCTCTCCTGCTTTAGCTGAAAGAGCTGTACACGCTGCTGAACGAGAACTACGTGGAGGACGACGACAACATGTTCCGGTTCGATTACTCCCCCGAGTTCCTGCTGTGGTGAGTGGCAGCACGGCCACCGCGCCGAGGCCCTCCGGGGCCGCTGCTGCCCAGGCTGATCCCGGTGACAGCACCACAGCTGCCTTTGCTTGTTCCATCTCACACCTTGCCAAAGTCTCCCTTCCCCATCTGTCACCGTCCACCGTGTCCCAGGTAGGCTGTGGAGAGGTCTCTCGCCCGGCCCTGCTTGGCTCTGGCTTCCTGGAGACATGGGAGCCTAAAACTTGATATTTTTCCTCATTGGTTTGATCCCATGAGTGTTTGTAAAACTCCAGGTAGCTGAGGGACTTCCCAGCGCCTGGAGCTGGAGGATGGAGGTGGCTGCCAAGTACCATTGCCAGCAGTAACACTTGGAGACGTGTTGGAGCAGAGCTGCTCCTCCTTCTGGGTGTTCGTGGCTTGAGGAATGTGGGTTTCCTCCTGTGCCACTAGTGACAACTCCCCTTGGCCGTGGAGTGGCCACAGAATTGCCCCGGGTGCCAGCAGCTCCTCCCTGTCCCATCAAAGTCACCCTCTCCCCCTCCTGCCTGCCACCCCCTGAGCAGCTGGAGCAGGACACACCGTGCCCCGGGGCTGAGCAGGTACGCTGGAGACCTTTGGTGGGACGTGTCTTCTGAAGAGTGTCTCTTCTGCAGGGCCCTGCGTCCCCCAGGCTGGTTGCCCCAGTGGCACTGTGGAGTCCGAGTTGTCTCCAGCAAGAAGCTGGTTGGGTTTATCAGTGCGATTCCAGCCACTATCCACATCTATGACACGTGAGTGCTGCTCAGCTGCATTTCTTAGCCTGCCCCTTGATGGCATGTGGGGCTTCCTGGCAGTA
>NW_008596091.1:1137-1570 GCF_000691845.1 Merops nubicus
TTCTGTTCAGGGTGAGCTTTGAGTTATCAGCCATGAAGGCTCTTTGCCTCAATGAGTGAGGTCAGCTTAGAGCTCTGTCTTACAGAAGACCTCCAGGGCTGCATGGAGACCATTTTCCCTGGGAAGACGTTGGGCAACAGCTTAAAGGAGAGTTCTCCAAATCCAACCCCTGCCCCTTGGCCTTCCCTGAGGCTTTGACTCCTCTTTCTCTTGAAGGGGCTGGAGGGAAATGCCCCAGGGTCTCCCAGGTCAGGCGAGTCGGGTCTCATGCTCATTTCTTTCCCCAGAGAGAAGAAGATGGTCGAGATTAACTTCCTCTGCGTCCACAAAAAGCTGCGCTCCAAACGGGTGGCTCCGGTTCTGATCCGCGAGATCACGCGGCGGGTCCATCTGGAGGGGATCTTTCAGGCCGTTTACACTGCAGGAGTGGTGC
>NW_008596092.1:0-6320 GCF_000691845.1 Merops nubicus
GGCCCTGGACGGGGTTAGTGGGAGGATGTGTACATAAAGCTGTGTAGTAAATCTGAAGTAGCAGGGATTGTGAATTCGCTGTAGTAAAGTTCCTTAGGTGCGTTGGGAGGACCTTTTTTAAGTGGAGAGACGATGCCAGCCTAAGCACCTGTGCCACAGCATGCTTTATCCTGATTCACAACTGAAAAAGAACACAAACATTTAAAAAAGAAGGAAAATGAAAGAGAAAAATCACCCTCCTGTCTGTAACAGCAGAGATTGGTTTCTCATTCTCTGTGCAGAAAAACAACCTTGTAAATGCCAACAGCAGCTGAGGTCTTCTTGTGCTTCCCAGGAGCTGAGTGTTAGCAATTCTCACCAGGGAGCAGGAGAACGGGGTACACCTGCCTCTGGGCACCACAAGAAGGAAGTGACTTTAGCCTTCTAATCTGCTTTGTAGCTAAGACCTGCCAGCAAAGCTTCTGATTGGGAATTCTCCCAGGAAGAGGTCAGGTAGGTACTTTTCAAGTGTCATGGTAACTGAAATCACAAAAAAGGGACAAGGAAGAAAAAGGAGCTTGTAATTTTTTTTCTGTTTTGTTACTTTTTTTAATATATATTTTAAAACTTGGTTCTAATTAGGTGATGCAGATTCTTCAGATGAACTCTGGGTCTGAGTGGGAATATACAGTTTTATAGAGCCCGGCATGAGGTTGTGTGTTTTGTACCTTGTCTCCTAGCAGCAAAAACCACATGGATGTGAGAGGCTGTTTTATGATCCGCCAGGGCTGTTGTTGGACAGGCTACAGTGAGCAGAGTTATTCCAACCACGTTGGGTTGCTATTCCCTCTTTCTTTCTTTCTCATTCTCCCTGCACCCCCCCCGCCCCCCCTTTTTTTTTTTTTTCTCTCTTTTCCTTTTTTTTTTCTTTTTTTTTTTTTCCCCCTTCTCTCTCCTCACCAGGCAAGTGTGAGAAGGGATGGATGCTTTCATCCTCTTCTGCCAGAACTCTCTCCCTGCATTTGGCTTCAGCATGCTTCTCTCCTTTGCAAACCCTTTTCCCTTGCTGGCTAGGATTTCAGCAGGCTTTTCTAAAGAGGCAGTGAACTACATTGGTTACTCTTTCAATTGCTCATCTCTTTAGTGTTAAAAGCAAAACAAACCCAAAACAAAAAAACAACAACTTTGTGCTCATGCTGTGCAGCAACTTCCGTCACAGGATTTCTAAGCAGCTTGGCAAAGGTTAATGAGCTCAGGCTCACAATGCTCCTGTGTAGGAGGGAAGGGCTGTCATCTCTATTTCACAGCTGGGGAAACTGAGCTCTGGGGGAGCTGAAAGATACGCCTGGGCACACACAGTGTCTCAGTTCCACCCAAACCTGGCTTGTCTTCCCTTCTTGGTTGCTTTAACCTGCTCAGGCTGATTCTGTTTTTGCATCCCACTCCCCTTTACACTCTGACTGCAGTTCTTCCCGTCACTCTATCTGGTGGCTTTGCAAGTTGTAATTACAGAAATAACATCCTCCTGTCTTCTGTTATCCCACTCAGTCCTGGGAAGACCTATTCTCTGAACTACCTGACTGCTACTTTTTGTAGAAAAGAGCTTGCAACTGCTGCTCCCAGGGAGAGACAACTTCAGATCTTCATTGGAGCACCGCAGCAGCTCTGTTACATTCCTGTTTCACATTGCTCTCCTTACACTGCCTTTCCTCTCTTATTTTCTGTTTGTTAGGTCCATACAGCAGAGTGAAATATTGGCAGATAGTCTTGCATTTAGCACCAGTTCTGCTAGAGCCATTCAGAGTAAGGGCAGTGTGGAACTGTTCCCCTTGGCTTTGGAAATATCACCTGAGCATCTTTTCAGGTCACCTGAAGTTCAGTCCATAGAAAGCTGAAAGCACTGTGACTATTTGCACGGGCTCTAGGGCCTTTGGGTCATAATCCAAACCATATACCAAAAGATTTTTGAGGACTTTTGAGTGAGAACCTTCCCTCCCCTTTCTTGGGGGAAAATTATTGGAGCTTCACAACTCTGATAATTTTCAACTTCTTCACTGTTCTGCAAAACACAAAGGAGAAAAATCCCAGCAGAGGAACTGCAGTTGCAGCGCAGATTCCTCTGTGTGAAATGCTTTTGGGCTGTTCTATCAGCTGCCACCCACAGTTCTGCAGGAGACCGAAGTTGTGAGTCATGGCAGAAGGGAGCAGAGAGCCTGAGGCATGGACCAAGAAGTGGATTTATGATTGAAGATGTGATGCTGAGATATGGCAGTGGCTCCAGACAGCTGGAGATGCAGACGCAGAACACGAGTCACGGTTATGAATGAAGAGCTGATAGCATCAGATATGAAATGTGAGTGTCTCTTCAAAGGCCATGTGTGACCCAGAAGTGCAGTGATGGATTGTGTTGGTTACAGAGAGGGTCATTTTCATAGCTTTTACTGTTTCATTTGTTTTAGGCTGGATTGAGGCCCTTTGTCTGCAGGAACAATTAGTGGTCCATTGCAAATGAGCCTAACGGAGAGGAAGACATTCCCAAGTCATTAAGTTCCTGTAAGTTTCATTGAAATGGCAGCTAGTCAAGGGCAGAGATCCTCTTTGTGGTAGTCTCTGCTAGGAAAGGTTGCCTTGTGAGTTCAGTTCCCAAGAACTCGGGTTTTAGCTCCAGCATAAGAAGAGCTACACCTTGGTAGGTGTGAGAGAATTCAGTCACAAGACATACGTATGCAAGCAGTTGGGCCTTGGTTAGTTCCTCTGCTAGTGTAGATCTGCCTGCCTGTAATACACACCTGGCCTTTGTGGATACAAGGAACTGCTTCCTTGCTGCTTGTTATAGGTAGAGAATGAATTTGACTTTTAGGCTAATGAGCAGACATCACTTGGCTGTTAAGTCGTCTGGGTCCCTGTCTCCTCTCAGGTGCAGTTAGTGGGCAGTGTGGTCACAGCAAGAGGAATACATCCAGGTTGCTGGAAGCAAGCTGACTCTACAGGAATCTCAGTGGAGATGTTTTGTCTTAAGAGCCCTGTTAGCAGCTGGTGTTCCTCATTTACACAGAAGGGACCCTTCCAAGAAGTGTGTTCACTTCTGATTTGATTTTTCAAAGGTGCTGAGTATATTGCCTCCAATGAAGCTACAAAGACTTCAAGTTACTCAGCACCACTGAAGCCCAAGCCAGGAATGCATATTCCAAATCCTTCATACGTGTTGTACCTTCCATCCAAAGATCTCTCACACATAATAAAGGGTAGAGAAAGAATTACCAGCTCCATTCACATAGCTGGGGAAACTGAGACACAAAGCATCCCACAATGAGCCAGTAGTAAAGCTGGAAAACAAATCCATGGAAATCTGACTCGCTTTCTTCCATCTGGCATGCTGGGCCTCCCAGTCAAACATTAGTGGAGAATCAGAATGGTGGAAAGGTGGTAGGTGCTCCATCACAAGCCTCAAACCTGGCAGTATCTAACCCATCTGTTGATGAGAGTGGGGGAGTAAATCACAAGAAGAACTGCAGCATGCTTGTAGTCTACCCTGTATTATTTCCTTAAACATCTGTTTCAGACCACTGTCAAAGAAAGATATGTGCTAGTAAAATGGTCTGACTCAGTGTGGCATTCTTTATGAATCCTTGAGCAGGAAGAAAACAAATTAGCTTTGCTCTTTCCTGCCCTTCAGAGGGGGAAAATGTGCATTGTCCCTGTCTTGCTGTAAGTGGAAACAGGCTGCTCATGGAAAGAAAGTCTGTTCTGAGATGAAAACATCTGGCTCAGCTCAGTCTGATCCAGCTCAGGCTGGGATTTGCACCAGTTGTTATCTGAATCTTCTGAGTGCTTGTTTCTATGCTGCTGAGGCTAGCACCAAGCTTTTATTCATAGTTGGGATGGTATTCACAATGTGCACATCCAGGCAGGGGTGGGGAGGACTTGATTGATTGTGGTGATGGCTAATTGTAATGACAGTTATGTCTCATCATCAGTAAACTCAAGGCCAAACTGCAGCATATCAACCCCTACCTAAATACATTGGTCCAGAGATGCCCATTTCCATCCTGGATACAAAGGATGTGAAGGTGAGGAGGCCTGTCTTAGCTCCTTAGATGATTTGGGGCAGGCAAAACATTTTAATCTGTACATGTCAAATGAATGTTATGAGGTCAACTCTGCCCCAGGCAGATGGCAGTGAAAAGTGATGATACTACTTGCATCCAGTGACTCTTTGGATTAGCTTTTGTTTCCTAGTGGCATGGAATTGGCCAGGATTTATATGCTACTGCCAGAGGAAATGTCTGTGACAAACTTTGTTTCCCTGCACAGCCAGTTTGCTGTGCTAGCCCAGCCAGGTCACAAGCCAGACAGTAGGAAGTTTGCAGAAGACACAGACCCCAAAGAATTTGGCTGCTTTGCTTGTGACCGTAAGGGTACGTGATTTACCACTGCAGGGTTGACACTGCACTGTGACCCAAGGCACTAGCTAGGGAGAGTTTCAATGCAATGCTGCTCTCATTCACACTGCTATGAAGCTGTCAGTTCCTTCCTGGTGATTACAGAGGTATAACTGGCTCCTTTTCGGTGTGAATAAATCACAAGGGAAATGAGCTGAATAATGGAGAGAATCAGCAGAGTTCAGATCCCTACATTTGCTCCTTGCTTCTTTCTGCCAGGATAAGATTGCTGGTTGTATGTATGATTTCTGCACGTAGCTGGTGGCCAAATGCCACCCAAGGTAAGCATCAGAGGCAGAACATCAGCTTTGCTTAGGAAGAGAAGGACAAGCATGGAAAATCTCCCTAATTATTGTGGATTGCAGCCAAAACCACTTGAAAGCAGGATAGTTCATGCTGGATAAGTAGACTTCATAGGTTGAAAATGTCATCTTTTATTAGCAAATTACTTTCATAAGGTCATACAGACAAACTGGTATAAGGTACAACATACAGCCACAGGAAGAGGTTTGTGTCAAGGCTGCTGGAAGCACATGGACTCTGCAGGAACCTCAGTGGAGATGTGTTATCTTATGAACTGCTGGTTCAGTCAGCTGAAGTTCTATGTTTATGCAGAAGGGACCCTTCCAAGAGCAGAGGTGACACTAGAAATGTCAGAGGAGCACAAACATTTTATCTGTAGGAAATCATCTAGCTGTAGGTTCTGTAGAAGTCCACCTGAATGAATTCATACTGAGCAAGCATCCATCACCCTCATCTTCCCTACTCCCCTCCTGGGACAGTGTTGCACTGCAGTTAATCCAGGGCTTATACTACAAAGTATTCTAAGAACTATTAGTTTTTCTATACCAGGCTTTGTAAGGCTTCTTGTGTTTGAATTCAGGCAAGAGGAGGCCTGGGGTACAGGGACCTCTTGCCCTTTGAGGTGTGGTTCAGTCTCTGCCCTTAGGGACACACGTTGCTCTGCAGCACAATATGGTTCCAGGAAAGAGAGGAACAGGCAGCTGTGGTTTGGGTGGGTTTGTTTCCCCTCTGATTATAGTGCCCCAACTACTGTGTGTGATTGCAACTAGCAGCAACACATCTGCGTTTTTTACCTAAGGAAAATGCTCTTTTTTTGTGAGCCAGAGTCTCTGTTACTATTCCCTGCACATAGCTATTGACCACTAGAAAAAAGAGAGAGCAGAAGAGGCTACTTTTATTACATATACTTATTTCTTATCCACTGGTCCAATTTAGAGCACTGGTGGAAATTAGTGTGATGGATGTCACTGAGTTCAGTTATCTCTTGTGCTTACCTGTCCCCAGGTTTAAGAGAGGGCACAAGGTGAGATGCTTGAGCTCCTTGTGCTTTGGACTGGAGCATGGAGTCTACGTTAGTGAGCCTGGCTGTGTCACCAGACAGGATGGCACACGAGTGTCCAAGCCTGCTGCCCCAAGCCAACGGGCTGCCAGAACTCTGGGCTTTTCCAGATGAAGGCATTTCTGAGGGGAACCGAGTCTGCCCCATTGAAGTGACTAAATCCAGCCACATAGTGTATGCGTGCTGCCATCAGTGGATTGATACCACAGATGGAATTGATCCAGTCCCTCCAGCTGGTTCATCTCAGTGTTTCTGTGGTGATTTATGCTAACGGCTGGATTCCCTTCCCTTGCTGCTCTGCCTCCTAGTTTTGCTCTTCCTTTCCTCTCTTTCTACTTTGCACTCTTCCTTCCTGGGCAGGTCCCCCCTCGGCACTCCTCTGCCACCCTGCTTTTTCCACTGCTTCTGGAGGATGAGATCCTCCTGCAGCCACCTCGGAGGCCTCTCCCTGTGATGTGAGTGGAGCAGCTCCCTGAGAGAGGGGCCAGGCAGTGCAGTGGGTTCTGCTCCCTGAGTGAGGGGCCAGGCAGCGGGTG
>NW_008596092.1:6446-16299 GCF_000691845.1 Merops nubicus
GCCAGGCAGTGGGTGGGTTCTGCTCCCGGAGAGAGGGGCCAGGCAGCAGGTGGGTCCTGCTCCTGCCCTGGCTCCTGGCAGCGAGCGAGGCAGACTGCCCTGCGCCAGCACTGCTGCCCACACGGCCCTGTGGGGAAGAGAGAGCAGGCTGTAGCTAATCAGCATTACACCACAATTAAATAAAAGGCAGAGAGAGAGTGCCCTGTGTTAGGAAGGGAAAGGAATGGCTGCGAGGTCCCTGCGGCCCTGATCTGCATGGAGAAGTGCTGCTGGAATACTCTGCAGTGCTCTGCCCCAGGCATTGCCTGTATTTTCACCAAGGCTCTTACTGCTGCCCTTTGGGTATCTTGAGCAGAAAAAAATACAGTTTTCTATATGCAGGGTAAGCACTAATATGGTTTATCGGGACCTTGTCAGTATTTTAGATCAATTTAGACAAATTGGGTGCTCAAGGATATGGTGCAGAAGTGGCCTGGTAGAGTTAGATAATGGTTGGACTTGATGATCTTAAAGGTCCTCTCCAGCCATAGTGATTCTGTGATTTGTGTCCTGCTTCTAGTTCCCCTTCACTGCAGCCTTGCCCAGCCTCTGCAGGCTGTTCTGGATTATTTGCTATGCTCTGATCTCAGGAGGCCTGTGAGCAGTTGTTAGCAATGTGTATACATGCTGGCCCATCTTAGACACTCCATCTATTCAGTAGTGGTCAAAATATGCCATGCAGCTGCTCTGCTTTGCTTTCTGTGCTCTGTCTGCTTACAATTTCTTTCCTGTAGTAGAGACAACTGTATTTATATTTTGTTTGGTTCATGTGCAGTCAGTTACAGAGAAGCAACGTGAAGAAACATGATCCAATATAATGGTGTTTACTAAATGTACACTAACAGGCTTGTACCTAAACACACTTTGTTGATCTCATTTGGCACATGCTTCCTTTGTAGGATTAGGAAGAGCAGTGTACAGTGCTTAAAAAGTATAATTTTTCTACTACTCTGCTTATTCCTTCCCCTTTACTTGTTGAAAATAGAATGGGTTTCATTTTTCTCCCTGCTATACTTGATTAGTGGCCTTTAAAGAACTCCATCCAAAAGCTAGTTTCCAGTCCAAACCCCTACTGATGTCAGGGAAGAGTTTCTGTAATTTCACAAGCAGAAAATGGTTCATTTGATTATAGCAGATATCTCTGTCAGTATTTCCCTGCTGCAGTTGGTTAATTTTGATTTTAAGGTCAATCTTTACTCTTGCATAAAGCATAGCATGACCCTACCACAGAAGGATTTGTAATATCAAAGCCTCAGATGCAGTACAGAATCTTCATGCAGAAACATATTATCCATTTTCTGCCACACTTCTATTAAAACTAAAGCAAAGTACACTTTTTAAAATAACATAATGCTTGCATATCTTACATTTTGAGGGAGGAAAACCTTTTTTGCATGTTAGCAGCACGAGCCCAGCAGAAACAAAACCTCCCAGTTTGAGATAAAGCTTGGGCTTTGCAAGGCCCTCTGCTGTCAGGTGTCACTGCAGATGCTCAGCCACAGAGCTGGGGTAGTTTCCAGTAAGAGTTTCAGTCTGTCACACAGGAGCTCGAGACAGACTAACCACAACCACAGGCTATGGCAACTGTGGCAGCAGTGGCCAGGAGGCAGGGAACATCTGCCCTCTGACTTCCTTTAAAGAGATTTGCTTTGACGTTGGGTTGTTTTGTTCTTCTTCTCCCTCTCTCTGTTGGCTTTCACTGCTGCTCAGTAGGCTGAGGAGGCAGACAGAACTGAAACCACACAGCTCAAGGTGCCAAAGGAGACAACCACTAGGGTCAGCCCAACCTCTCCTGTGCCTTCATGAGGTCATCATTGAAAAAGGGAGGGCTGACTCCTGGAATGACCTCATCAGGGTCATCTTTACACAGCCTTTCTCCTTATTCCCAACTAAAGGAGTTCATTTCTGTGCAGTTTCCACCTTCCCCTCTTCCCCAGATTGAACACACCCTCACTTGAGGTCATAAATCTATCACAAGATGCTTCTTGGGTAATTAGCAATCTGCCTGGGCAGGATGTCACCTAGCCAAATAAGTCTCTTTGTCTGAATTTTTTTCTTCCTGGCTGATGGAGATGTGGTTTGTTTACTTATTACTATTTTATTTTTTGCCTTTTAGTCTAAAAAGTGTTTGAAGTGCAGTATCCTTTAGAAAGAATAATGTCTAGTGAACACAGGCATCATGCTGAGGCTGAATTAGCCTGAGCCCACTTACTCAGCAGCATTCAGGAGGAGACCCTCAGGGATATCTGTATTATTGCCTGTTACAGAAGTAGGGAAACTGAGGCAGGGATCAATTAATTGACTGACTGGATGGCAGTCAAAAGGCCAGTGTAGATTTAGGAGTAGAGCCTTGGTCTTTTGAACTCTAGCACAGAGCTCTCTTCACAGGGACACAGTGCTGCTGGGTTTGACTGTTGCCTAGTTCTTAGGTTACCCTGTCTGCACAGGAAGCAGTTTGCTCAAGACATGAATAAACATGAATAGCTTGGAGTTTGCCTCTTTTTTTTTTTTTTTTTAATTTGTTTTTATTTTTAAAGGACAGTCTCCCAAAATAAATGTTCCCTTGAGTCAGTTCAAGTTCTGGTAGGAAGAGTTTCCACAGAGTGAAGACCTTTACCATTAGAAGTGTACAAATGGGTGAGCCTAAATTTAAAAAAAAAAAAAAATTAGCCTTGTGATCATATAACTTGCTATATTAGGAACTCATGTAATTGAGTCTTCTGTTGAGTAACTTCTGAGAATAGTTAGTATAGATCAGAGGAAAACAGAACCCTATGTTCCCTTTTGCCTGCCCTGGGTCTCTGCAAAAGACAATTGTGAAATGTTAATTTCTCTAATCTCAGCTGTGGTTTTGGGACCAACCCTGATACCCTTCCAGTCTTTTCACTGGTGTGGCTTCTCCACAGACTTGGGGAGTTTGTCCTGAGCAACTCAGCATTGTGACTTTCCATCCCTTATTTGCTTCTCTCTGCTCTGACTCAGTAGTAGGACCTGACTGTAACTTCTTTACTGAGCACAGTACTTAAATTACACTAATTATTGTCACAAGGGCAGCATTGATTAGGCATCTCCCTGTTCTGTGTCAGAATGTACTCTCCAAACACTGGTGTCAGGACAGGAGAGGATCCTGATGTCATCACTGAAGTCAGTGTCTGCGTGTCTCTGTCCCTGCCACACTGAAGAAAGGAAAGGGAATGGGAAACAGAGAGAAAAAGAACTTGGAGAAGAATTTGGAGAGATAGGAGTTAATACCCTGTAGTGCAGACACCTTTAGGAAGGGAGGAGAGTGTGAGACAGACCAAGGGTGGGAAATGCAGTTTCCTGGTGGAAGAACTTTGGCTGACACATTTGCTGTGAGTAACACAGACTTAGTGACCCCTGTCTGATAGCTATTTATAACTTCTCAACAATGATTCCCTTATCAGGAGGCTGTGATCAGTGTCTGCGTGCCAAGCAGGAGGAGAAATAAAGTCAAAAGTGGTGTTTTTGCAGCAGGACTAAGTGAGTTGCCAGGAATTCACTCCTCTGTGAGTGAGGCCATGGTCCAGCAGAATACGTGTACTCAGAATCCGAGAAAGGCTCCTCGTGCTACCAGCATACTGTGTAGATCAAAGGGATTAAATACAAGCTACCACAGCTCCTCAGCAAACCACACAGATCCATGACACCACCCCTTTTGGGAGGCACTCCCTAATTAGGCTGGAAGCAGCATATGAGGTGGAAAGGTAGGCAGCAAGTGACCATGTGTGGTTTGAAGTTCACAAGGGCTGGCTAAATACATAGACTGCCCATAGTGTACAAAAGTGTTCTTGCTTTACAGAGCACTTTGCTCCTTGGCTACCTATGGCATCAGATAACTAGCACTGAAAATAAGAAATGTACAAAGCTTAGATGTAAAATTCCTAGAAAAATTTTAGAATCAAGAGGTAGTTGTGTAAAGCAAAATTAGCTCTTTCTTGTGTACGTGTATGAATTTCTCAGGACTTGTTCAAGGCCAGTAGAAAGTGTGCTGAATCTGGTTTGTTTGGATCATTTCCTTCCTTTCCAATCCTAAGAATTCTCTAGCAATCTTTTCATGCTGCTGAAGTGGTGCTGCATTACATATCAGCTTTACATACTGCAAACATGATGTTTCTCCTTGTTCTTGAGCCACATCTTACACCTGAGTTTCCTCTCCAGCCGTGAGGTTGACGTAGCTAGCACAAAGTCCTGGAAGTCCCTGGCTGTGAAGCAAGTGGAATTACAGACCTGGAAACTACTGCAGATCCATACAGGTGCCACTCTCCTGTGAGCTGTTTACACCTACACAGATCAAGATCCCTTTGTAGTAGCGAAGTTGTGTGAAGGGCCATAGAAAAAGACAGTGGAGTTGCTGGAGATTACAGCCTAGATTCAGAGGTAATGACTAATAGCAATCTTCTAAAGAAAGACCAGGGCAAGGTGTGTAATTTAACATGCTGATGATTCCCTGGGAAGGACTAGCTGCTTCCTGCCTCAGGTTAACCTGGAGCGATTGGTCTGTGTGCGTGTGTGATAAATCTACTGATGGTAACAGTTAATTCAGAGCCCAGCTGGCAGGACTGCAGCATGCAGAGGTGAGAAATCTGTTACCTGGCAGGCAGGGTATGGAATGCAGTGAGAATCACAGCATCCAGGATAGCTCTGAATTTGTTACATTTTCTGTCAGGAAAAATTTGAAGCTTGACTTGAGTGTGGGTTTGTTTTTTTTTTTTTCCTTTTGTCACTTTTATTTCTGTGCTCTACTGTTAATTAAATAGGGATGTTGGGAAACTTCACATTAAATAACTTGTATGCTTGATGCAGTGTTTGGGCTCTGTTTGAATTTGACCAGAGCTGGCAGCATAAGAGGTAAGGAGAAGGCTGCAGGGTGCTATCCAGTGGTGAGAAGGTGGCATCGGTTCGCCTTCAGGCACTAAAGAAACTGGAGAGTACTGTTCACTTCTGCCAAACTTAGGAGTGAGGGAGTAGTGGGAAGTGTCTCTTCACTTCAAAATTAGCATAGATTTCTGTTCAAACAGGAATAGCACTTGGCCTAATCATAAGGGTAAAGACAGAGAATGGCAGGTTAAAACTTTAGCAAGGGATTGAAGGAAAGAACCCAGTCAAGCTTTGTCAGCCCACAGTGGGTGAGAGATGGCTGCAAATCCACCCAGCTTTCTTACTCCCAGGAGCAGGCAAGTGCATGTGAGCCTGTTCACTCCCTGTCCTTGAGTGCCTGCTGCTCTGGGAGGGGAAGGTGGTTTTATTATTCAGCCAAATGGCTCTGCTTGTGTGGCAAGAGAATAAAATACCTTGGGAGCTGTGGTGAGGATAATGACATCACTGGGCAAGTGCGTCACTGCAGCAGTCTTGGTAACCTCATTAGAAGATCAATCTTAATAACAAGGCAGGGATTGCAATGATATGGATCTCCAGCAGTAAGCCTGGGGAAGCGTGAAGGCTTTGGGAAAGGGTGGAGGGGAAGTGTGCATGGGCACTACGAGGTGCTGGCTGTGATGCTGTTAGAAGCAACACAGAAGCAGATGCCCATTACTCGGGGTTTCCAGGGCAAGCTTGGGACAATGGATGCCCCTGTCAGGGAGAAAGGGAAGGGCCCGAGACAACTGTCTGTCTGGAAAGCTTGTGTCATGGAAAGCTGGAGGGAGGCTGCTGCAGCTTTGCCATGGTATCCTTTGTGCCACCACTCTTTGCCAGCCTGCCTTTGAGTGCCCTCAGTCATCCCCCTGAGAGGAGTCAGAGCTACAGGCTGGCAAGGCTGCCTGGTTCCCTGAGACACAGAACCTCTGCAGGTCCAGTGCAACCTTCACAGAGCTTTCCAGCTGTCCTCCCTGCTCTGAGAAGAGAAGACCATGAAAGAAAACATTAGCATGACTTTTCCCTGGTTTTAAGCTGTGTAACTGTGTCACCTTGTGTTTCGAGATGCCACTGAGCTCCACCCTGCCAGTGAAAAATTAAGTGGGCAGAGATCACTGCAGGCTGACATGTCCATTTCTTTGGCAGATCAGGGAGTTATGCTCAGTCATCCAGTGGGTTACTGTGGGTGTGATGGGCAGGGGCGAGGGTAAGATTCTCATGTGGAAGTTTTGAGGGTGACAGTTGGAAAACCAGGTATGCTGAACAAAACAACTGGGCTTTTTTTTTTTTTACTTCAAAAACTGAAGCAAAATGGTGGGTTTTCAATGAGCAAATGTGTCTTGATTGTTGAAATATCTCTGTATCTCCCTCCACTGTTATTTTCTATCTGCAGCTTGAAAGACCTGGATTCAGTCCCTTTTCCCTCCCCAGGATACTGTGCATGACCTCAGGCAAAACACCCTTGCTCCCTACACACACCTGGGAACAAGGCACTGGACTACCACAAACACAGTATATTTATGATACTTGGACATTTAACTGCTGTAGTGTTGCAGGCCATTGATGTTTCTTAGACAGTTTAAAAGTATTTCTGTGATGAAGGAAGTGAACACAGAGTAGAAGTGGAGTACAGGTAGAGAATCCAGAAGTGAATTAAAAAGGAAAAAAAAGGAAGAGGTTAGTGTTAAGGTCTCAATTTTAATTATAGAAATAGAAGATCAACATCTACCTCTTCATGCACCCCTATCTGTCCACTGGCTGTTTTTACACTCCTGGCACTATGCAGGTAGATACTGGCCTGGGTGAGCAGCACAAAGTCTCCTTTCAAAAGAAGATTGACAACTTTCCCTTCCAACCAATCATCAGCAAGTCATCTATGAACAAATCTCTTGGGGATACAGGAAAAACTTTCAACCCGCTATTTAACATGCCTGGTGCAGGGGGAAAACTCACTGGGAGCTCAGCTGAACAAAGAGCAGCTGCAGCCCAGAGCCAGCAGAGAATGGAGAAAGCAGCAGTTGCGTTTTGGAGGTTGCAGAGATACAGGGACACTGGAGCGAGCAAATAGAATTCCAGAGATTTTTCACATGCAAGCAGAGATTTCCTTTGAGAGTCTCTAGACTAAATAATACTCCTTGTGTCTAAATGGACAATATATCCTGCTGACCTGGCAGCATCCTCTCAGTCCAGCACAAACTGAATAATGCCCTACAGCTGCTTGAGAAGGATAGAAAAAGGAGAGATGAGGAAGAGGAGGAGGCAGGACACAGGCTGATCTTCATCGTTTCTCTCTCTCATTTCTCTCACTCTTGGTACCTGTAAAGTCTCAACACTTTTCTATTTTGACCTCCAGGATAACGTTAAGCAATTGTCTGTGCTAGGCAGATGGTCGGCTCAGATAAAGGAGACAACACTTTCTTGCCTTCATGTGTAAAAGTGCAGATGGGTTGTGGCTTCTGGTGCAGCGTGGGGCATTCAGAAGATGTTTGGACCATGTACTGAGGACTAACCCAAGAAGGATGCAAGCATCTTTTCAACAAAAGGCAAAGTCTGGTTGGTTGCAGCTGGGAGGATGCAGTGAGCAAGCTGCCAGGAAGGATGCTGATGTGGTTGTTCCCCACTTCATGCAATAGAATGAACTTGGTGACCTCTCTAAGGCTTGTTCTGGGACGAGATGATTCGGCACCCCCACGCTGACACCTCCACCTCACAGCTGCATTTATGGCTGTCAGACAAGGGATTTGGCTCACCAAGATGGGCAGTGGTTCACTGCAGTGCCCACTCCTTTCTCTGTCTGAATCCAGTTCAAATGCCTGGGCTGACATTTTTCACAGGTGTGATGGGCATGGAAGAGGAAAGAGGCTGTTCTGAGAAATCATAGTGCTGATTACTGATAATGAGCCCTCCCAAAGCTTCAAGATCTGCAAGTCTCTGGACTGTGTTGTCTGTCCCTCTCTATCCAAAGATCAGATGCTGCAGAAGCCAGTCTCTGCTGACATCTCCCTTCACTTTACAGAAAAGGCAGCAGACACTTGAAAGCAGAGAGCTCCACAGCATCCATGCCAGTGTGAGATGGGACTCAGCGTGGAGAAATGGCACTTTCTTACTCTTGCAGTGTGGGAGAACCTTGTTGTGCTGGAGCTCTTCCCATTGCACACAATGAAAGATGATCTCTTGCTTTGAACCCTTGCAACGTCAATGTACAAAATTGCAGCTCTAAGTGGGAGGTGTTTGCCCCACAGTTTATCTAAGTGTTGTACAGCACAGATTTAGGGGGCCCTTGTTCATGACTGGAGAGAAATTGAGAAACCCTAATCTCATGGATTAGGAAAACCTGATAGGGAGAAGGGATGTTTTCGTGATGAAAACACTGGAGGTTTTGCCTCTCTGGCCTTTTTTTGACTTATACTGCCCAAATGTTAGCCTATCCTGTGCTTTCTGCTTCCATAATCCACCTCTGCCTATGAGTGACAGTGACATCTCTGTGTTCAGGGCAGAGGTTTGTAGGACAGATGCTTGTCCAGTGTGTGGGATTCTCAGGAGAAAGTACTGTGTTTGTGCAAGCTGTTATTAAAGCAAATTACGTCTGTAAAAGTTTCTCTCCAGGTGTTGAGGTTGAGGTGTTTCCAAGTCACACAGAGGACACAGATGGGTATTTATTGCCACACGAGTCCAACCTCACTCTTTGCCTCCTGCCCCCCCTATCCCCTGCAGAACCGGTTCATTCCACCTGCAGGCAGTAACCAAAAACCCTCTGTAGCAAGATGAAGACAGGAGAGGGAAGAGCAGTCGTGTCCAGCTCGTGACGTGACACTCCTTTCCCTGAAGGAGTGTTTGAGATGGAGACTTCCTTCAGCCTGTTATCACTGCCTGCTCCTGTCACTCTGCCTGCCTGCCTCAGCCAGCCTGTCTCACAGGGTGGCCGTGTTCGAAGGGGCTTGGGACATTTATAGCCACCAGACATGACTTATCCAGGCTATGATAACATACCAGAGGGTCACTGTCTGATAAGAAGTATAAGCTGTTAAAAACCCTGTCTGATTCCTGTATCAAGGCCAAGGTGGAATCAGAATCATCCTGTGAGCCTACTCTACAGGTGCAGTTTCCACAAGGAAGCCAGAGAGCTGGCTGAAAGTTCAGACTCCTGGGCAAGTAATAACACATTGTGTTTCCATCCTAATTCATCCCAAGAGCTCAAAGAGGTCCATAGGTATTAACCCTCCACTAGATCAACTCTATCCATAAACAGTCTAAGATCCTGGAACAGATAATTCTGTAACTTGTTTCCTCAGCTAGCTCTTCAGCTGACATTGTCAGCTCAGGCCAGTGTTGCCCAAACCTTCTATGACAGTGGACTGCATTTATGTTGCATAAAATGGAATTACCTCTAAGGAGCTTCTGAGATTAGATATTCAATAATGCCTTAGCCCCTCTCAGCCTGAGCTGTATGGGCTCACTGCACTCATGTTCTCTTGTATTCAAGATGCTGACTTCTGTTACTGTCATGAATTAGGTCTTAGGCTTGAGAGAGAGAGATTTGCTGCCACCCAATCCACTGGATGGTGTCAAACTGTCAGTGGAGTTTCACTGTGAAAATTACCTGCTGAATGTGGGTATTTTTGTTGTGATTGAATGGAGATTTGCCTACATCTCAGGCCACAGCTGAGCCATTCAAGTGCTCCTCACTTTTCGTCTCTTTTGGTAACAAGTAAAATCAAATTTATTCTTGAAGAAAAATCTGCAGTTCAAAATTAGCAGTGAGATGTGGTCAGCTTGGTGACTTGCTGGAGCTCAGGTATGGGATTAGACAGTGATCTTAACTCCTATTGGGTCCAATTCTCAAAACCCCCACTTCTGCTGATAGGGCAGCTTCTTCCTATCTCCAGTAAGTCGTGACTTCTGCCCTTGGGGCTGCTGCAACCTCACTTCAGCCATCTCA
>NW_008596092.1:16330-22966 GCF_000691845.1 Merops nubicus
CTGATGTATAAATAACTTTGCACCTCATCATTTTTGAATGTTGTTTATACCCCACTGCCTGCCACATCATGTGCCAAGGTTATAAATATGCAACTGCGTCTAGACTGTATCTAAACTTGGCATTGGGCACCCAAGTTCATGAGAGGAGCAGTTTCATCTACTAGCACAAAGGAGGTGCCCCAATGTCTTTGATCAGGAGTCCTGAGAGGCCTTGGCAAGAGGCTTCTCTCCTCCTGCCATGCCCGAGTACCACGGGCCCCACTTTTTGAAGGGGCCTTGGAAATTCTCTTCCTCCCCTGCACCAAAGCTGCTGGGCACTCAGCCCAAAGGAAATACCTGACCTTATCCTTTCCTGATGTGCTTCAATGCACCATTGAGTGTGAGGGGCCCGAAACATCCCAGGCTCACCTTCACCAGCCTGGACAGATCTGAGCTGAGGCTGGGCTTGGGCTGGCAACATTCTGAGATACCAGGTTGGGGGGCAAGATGCTGCAAGTCTGAGCTGGAAAGGAAGAACAAACAAACATTAGCTCTGTTACAGCCGTGCTGATACAGCTGCAGCAGGAACCTCTGCTAGTGAATACAGAGTCACAAGCAATGCTGATGGATCTCCCCATGCAACATGTGAGCTATAATATGTGTTTTGACTAAGAACAGCGAACCACTTAAGGCCAGATTGTCTGTATCTATCTAAGGGAGGCAACATGGACTCCTTCCCACTTCTGAGTTTTGTTTGGAGACTCACAGCACTCTTGGCATACTGCAGTGCTATTATGTGATGGGTGAATGACAGAACAGAAGATCACATCTCGCATCGGAGCACTGCCTGTAAGTATGTTCTGTGCCAGTGCTGGTGAACTCTCACTGGACCATACAAACATGCCTGAGAAATTCCCTCTTTCATGTGTGATTGCAGGGCACACTGGCACTTCTCTCCCTGCACTATGCTGGTGCCCACCCAGCTTGCATGATCACTTTGAGCTTAGTCTTAAAACGCAAAGGAAAACCTGAAGTAAACTCGATTGCAGTTGTACTGGCAAAAATCACTTGGCTCTTCAGCAATCTGAAAGCTGCTCCCATTCATGGAGCTAAAGATTCCATTGTATTAAGGCTCCCAGCAGGGGGACAGTAAAAGGAATTAAGTAACAGTTCCAAAAGATATACTTTGGAACCCCACCATCATCTCACGGCATTTAAAACAACTGAAGAATTCCCAAGGACTGTTTGGCCAGTGCAGGCATCCAAGCAGTGACTGTTTCTGCTGTGGAAAGATTTCCACCCGTTCAGTACAAATGGTGTCACCTTGGATTCCTGCATACTTGTCTTCAGAATACCTGACAGGTGCTTTCGATGCCTAGATGTGAGATCTGGCCCGTGTCAGACATGATCTGGTGCAGAAGTGCTACCACACTTAAAGATGCAAGTTGCCCCAAGTCCCATTTGCCCCTTTGGCAGCACCCTCATTTCAGTCACAATATCCCAAGCAGATGTGGTTTTCTTTTTTTCCTGAGGGCAGCTTGAGCCTCAGTGCTGCTAGAACCACACCTTGACTTGGGAGACAAGCACATTTGATATGAAGGCTGGAGCAAGGGCACCAGGCTTGATACTCTCCACTTTATGCAGGTTTTATTCCTCATGACTCCAGGGAGTTGCCTGCACTGGCAGCACAGGACCCCAAGCTCCTGCCAGCTTCCTTCCAGCTCCTTGCCCGGGCTGAGGGGCTGAGGGGCTGAGCTCACGCGCAGCGGTTCGGGCCATGGCTCAGGAGGACAGTGTGTGCTGTGGGACTATGGACTGGGCTGTGAGCACTCCGTGTGCAGGTCAGAGGATGGGTGCTCTCTGGAGGCTGGGTAGTGGGGGTGCCTTTGCAGGTAGGGCGAGGTACCAGTGGGGCTGGTGTGACCTGGACTGCATCTGCCTCATTGATTCACGTGTCTTTGGAGAAACCGAAGGGTGTGAGGGGTGGAGGGTGATGCTGGGGATTTTGTGTCAGGCACTGTGTGCTGAATGAGGTGCTTGCCCAGGAATCTGGCTAGGGATGTTTCTCCTCCAAGCGCTCCAATATTCTGGGATGTCCTGGGGAGGCTGCAGAGCTCATTTCCTCAGCGCCTGGCACTCAGTCTGCTTCCCAGCTCTCCAGCAGCCATGTGAAGCTGCAGGGAGGCCACGAGGTGAGGCGTGTTTGAGCTGTTACCTGGGCAACAGCTAAACATTGACTTCAGATAATAATTGTAAAATAACTTAGCATCAGGGCCATGGGGTGGAGGGAGAGGGGGACTGCCACTGCCTGTGGTCCCAGGGCGCCCCATAAAATCCTCAGTGAAAACCTATTTGTGCAGGCCAAATTGGCAGAAGCTCAACCTGTGCTCAGAGCTCTCGACAAACTATTCACAGGCAGAGGCACTTTGGTGTCCTGGTCCCTACAGGTGCCCTCCTGCATCATGGTGTCCAGTTCACTTGTTACTGCCCACCACCTCTCTGTGTCATCTGTGGCTTTAACAAGACTCTGGATGGCTCCATGAAACACTCCCAAGGGAAAAGATTTACACACAGACTGTTACCCAAAGATTCTTGAGGCAGTACAGCCCCTTGGCACACTCCTTATGCTCTCTGGGTCCCTTGCACCCAAAAGCTTTGCTAGGCTTCAGTCAGTGATAGGTTATTTCTGGGTTTATCTTTGAAACTAACAGCAAAAGAAACAGAAAGCAGTAGGGCAGGTTGTACCTCTGCCAGGGCTGGTCCAGCTCTGCTGGCTGGCTGTATGGGTTTGTGTGCTCGTAGCTGGGGACAGAGCATGGGCTTGTTCTGCATGGAAGGAGCCTGGGTACTAGGAGCGTGGCTCAGCCATGACTTGCATCTTGCTTTGCTGTGACAAAATTTTGGCTTGAATGGGAAGCAAAAAGCTGTCCCTGGATTTTTAGATGCCTCAGGAAGGGGACGGAGGGAGGAAGGAAAGGGCAGCAGTCTGTGGGGAAAGTGGCAGCCTTTCTTCCTTATCTTCTGTGCCTGTGCTCCTGGGCAAGAGGGACTGAGACTCTCTGCAGCCCTGCCCTCCCTGCCCAAGTGGTAACTGTGGTCAGTTCTTCAGATGACCAGGAACATCAGCTGCTGCTGGGCTGGTTGCTGTAATTTGCCCTGCCCGTCTGGACTGCGTTACCTAAGGGCATTGTGCACAAGCTGAATAACAAATCTGAGTCAGAGATTCTCCTGTTTGTCTGGCTGTACAACACCTAGCACAGCAAGGAGCCAGGTCCATCACTAGGTCTTTAGGCACAACAGCAACAGGATGAATTAGGGTGTTTTGCACAGTGTGCACAGTGTGACATAAGCTCAGACCTCAGCCCAGTACATCCCACATCACGTCCCTGTAACTGTGCAGGTTTAGTGTTTGTTTGCTGCCCCTCGATTCACAGGAAGAAGCCTGGGTGAGGGTAGGGTGTATAATACATGGTCATTAAAACCTCCTGTGCTGTTCTGTCTCTCTGGTAAAGCTGGCCCTGCTGCAGGGGGACTCGGTTCCAGCCAGACAGGGCTGTAGCATTAGGTAGTCATGGGAGGGGTGGGATTGTATCTGACAAGCAGCATGAGGTCACTCCTTCAGTCCCCTTCGGGTGGGATATATCACCAGGCTGCTGTTTGCCTTGAATGCAGTGACTAATTTATTTTTTAAAATTCTGCTTATGCTGCTTCCCCTTCCCTCTTAACTCCTTCTCATCCTTTGCCTTTCCTCACTGACTCAGTCTGAGATGATAAAGCAGCATGAACTACATCAGATGATGAGATTAGCCATGGAGATGCTGATTAGCAAGGGGCATGTTTCTCACAGCAGCCAACACACCATAAGATCACATGCTGGCTTACCCTGCAGCCAGCCACTTGCCAACTCCTGCAGCCATCTCTACACACCTGTAGCATAGCAATAGTTATTCTTCTTTCACCTGCCCTGTTCCCTTAGATTGCAAACCATGCAGGTCTTGACAATGGGATTAAAACCACAGTGGAATCCTGAGGGTCAGATAAAGAGGTATCGTGACTGCAGTGGCATTTAGGGCCCAGTAACTAACTGAGAGGCTTGGCCAGCCCCTTCCTTGGGCTGAAGGGCCACTTCTGGAGCTGACTGGCTCAAATCCCAAGACAAGCCTAGAGAACTCCCCAGTTTGCCAGCAGATCCATGTACCAGATCCAAATATGGCAAAGTCTAAAGTCAGCAAATGTGTAAGTGGTTTTGAGGGGAAGCACCAGCAGATGGTTACTTGGTAAGCCAGCAAAAACTGAGTGTTAGGGTGGCAGCTTACACAGTGTAGTGGATAGATGGCTGGGTTTGGATACCAATGCCAAAGCCAGAATGAGGCCCAGCAGCACTGGGAGAAGTGAAAAATGCAAAAGCCATTGTAAAGAGAGCTGTTAAAGTACATTCCCTCCACCCACATGCAACCTTGGTCTGAGCTATATTTGTCTGAGCAGCTCTCATATACCTCAGAGTCACTACCAGGTTAGCTACAAACTGCCAAGGAAACAAAACCCAACTCTCCTCCCAGAAGTGCTGGAACTGAAGTCTGACACAGGCCAGGACTGATAATGTGTCTCACCAGCTGGTTGGAAAAAATGGGTATCAGCTGGTTTAAGTCCTCACACAGTGGGGGAGAGGACACTGAGGATAAACCTGCTCCAAATCTTTACCTCTGAACAAGATGTTCTTGGCATCTGCCTGGAGCTTGCCTTACCAGATCTCATGAAAACAAAAAAGGAGACTTTCTGTGCAAGTCAGGCAGGTGTTTTCACTCCCTCTCTGTTTGGTCAGCTCCTGGAATTACACCAGGTCATTCTTTCTGGTGAGGAAAAGCTACTTAAATGAGGCCATGAATTCCTGGACAGAAATAAATTCTCTATTGCTTTCTTCAGAAATCCTTAGAGGCTGCTGCATCATCTGGGGGATGATTGTCTCTGAAGAGCTGTGAGTTCTCTGGGCGTAGGGGTGGTATGGGGAAGGCAAAGCCTGAACCCTCCTGGGCTCCTGCAGGCAGCTGCCTGTGGTGACCTTCTGTGCCATCACTGGAGTGAGTGCCCTGCATGCCTGGGGGCCTTGCTGGTGCTTCCAGTTACCTGTGGGTTTGCACTGGTGGCTGAGAAGCCCCAGCAGCTCCACCTGCACTGGGCCAAGGCAGCCGAGGTGCTGGCAGAGGGGCAGAGATCCCCGGGCTGGAGGAATTGGAGCAATGCAAATGGTAGAGAGCTGCTGAATTCCTCCATGGCTCCATTACTCACCAGAAGAGAATGCCGTGCTGTAGGCACAGGGACAAGGTGTGAGTAGGAAGTGTGTAGGGATGGGGGGAGCCTCTCCCACCAAGAATATGTGCTTTGTACCCTACACTTCTCTGTTTTTCAGCCAGCCAGCAAAATGAAGAACATCTGAGGGGTGGAGCAGGAGGGCAGGGATTTATGCATTGTTTTATAGGAGATGATATAAACCATTTTTATTTCAAGTTCTCTCTTGTGTTATTTTCCTCTCTCCTCCTCTTGCCCTTTTCTTAACCACATGCAGCAAAGAGGCAGAGCTGGCTAGATCCAGGCCCTCTGCACATGCAGCACAAATCTGCCTACAGAGTGCCTCTGGTCAGTGGCTAGCCCACCCCTTCTATTACTGTGCCATTTATTCTGGATTATGGAAAATGAAACATGGAGCCAGGTGATGTCTGTGCTGTGGGTGCTTCAGTCTATGCACTTCCAACAGCTGTGCTGAAATGTGTTACAGTAACAATGCACAGTTTTCTTAATAAATAACCAACCTTCTGCAGAAGCACCCAGGTTGGGAGGAGGGTGGAAAGCTGCAGAGCACTCACCAAACCATTCCTTATTCAGAAAAACTAGCCAAGCCCCACAATAAAATTATAAAGAGACAAAAATCTGAAGACACTAAAAAAGCAATAAAATAGCCATGGTTGGGACTGTGTGTGGATACAAAGTCTCTCCATCTTTGGGGACATCATTATTCAGTGGTTCTAGTTATGGCCATTTTTCCCCTCTTTCACCCAAAGGCAGGACTCCGAGCTGGTGTATAGACAGTGTAACTGCACCACTGGTTTCATTGTCTAGGGTCTGCCCTTGATACTTCAGACCAGTTCTTTGGGATCCAGGACAGACCCCTTCACTCTGTTCAGTTGCTCTTCTACAGCTGTCCCCTGCACGGTAGGTCAGATATTTAGCTGGAGTTTATGTAAGTGTAGAGTGATGGGCTTTGATAATGGTTGTTTTGTTCTTGGGATGGACAAAAGGAAGAAGTACTAAAGAGATGGAAAGAGGACGAAGGAAAGATGGAGCAGAAAGGAGGACAAGGGTTTGTTTCTATAACCACACTGTAAAACAGTGGAGAGCCCTGTCTCTGTCCTCAGTGAGGCAGGGGAATCTGCCTCCACCAAATTCCATAGAAGGGTTGATCTACAGTCTCTGAATTCAGTTTTCAGCTCCACCGAACCTGAAGAGCATTTGATTTTTGCTGCCAGTCCACTGCTTGCAGGTACAGCTTCGTGGCAGCACCTTGAGGCTGCAGAGCTGGAGAACAGGATGGACTGGTACACTGGAACTGTTAGGGCCTATGAGTCCAGTTCTAACAATTTAACTTGGGTAGGGAGGGAAAGA
>NW_008596092.1:22997-28474 GCF_000691845.1 Merops nubicus
GAAGATGCAGGGTATGGTCAGTGTCTCTCGTGCTTTGTTGTGCTGGAACTGGAATGTTCCTCTCAGGCTGGCGTGTTGCCCCGGGAGGGTGGGAAGCACCAAACTGCAGCCTGTGCCTTTCAAGTTCCCCACCCAGCCCACTCCCCATTCATGAGATGTTTGATCCCTGAACTCACTCCTGAATGGGGTCCAGGTAGTGCCTTAGTGCTTCAGCTGCTCATCCTGCAGCCCTGGACCACAGACTCTCCTCCCATATGTTTCCTATTAGTCCCAGTCTGGCCTGCAGAGAAGCTTGCCATGGGGATGGAGGGAAGAGGGCTTTTGGAGAGGGATGCTGCTACTCTTTTCCATTGCTCCCCTCTCAACTCTGTAGAAATCGGGATTCTTTCTGCCTATATTTGACTATATAAGCTATATTTGCACTGAACTGCCAAGGGTGGAGGAACTCTGCTCACCCACTGCACTGCAGTAATGCTGGCTCTTGGGAAAAGGTTCTCGTGGGCTCCTGGTATTCCTCACAGACCCCTGGGGGTTTCCTGTATCCTTCAGAGGGATAACTACTGTGGTGTTTCAGCATTATCCTATGGGTCATCCTTACCCACAGTGTAAAGACACCGGGATTTTCTTATGTTCATAGCAGGAGCAGAGGTGGTCTTCCCACAGTCAACTGTCCCCTGCCAGCACTGAGCTGGGCTGTACACAGGCAGCACTTCAGCAGCCTTCCAGCACCAAGGGCTCTCAGCCACTCACACCAACTGACTGCACTTCCTATTCTTCTGGAGAGAAACCCCAAAAGACTCAATTCTTGACCTCAGTGGCATCCTCTTACTACAAGCTCCTGAATCCCAGTTCCATGTTACTATGGAAAAAGCATATTTTGCCTGTTTGAATTTTACCCATTTTCTCATTCCCTTGACTATCCCCCTTGTTCATGTGCTGACAGCCTGCTGCTCCTGCTGCTGGGTCAGCCCTGCAGTGGTTGCACAACACAGTATTGAAAATGGTAGCTGCTTCTTGGTGTCTTGGCCCTGAAAGTGGAACTAAGCCCACTTTAGCAATGACAAGATGTTTAGTAACAGTGGCCAAGTCTTGTAACAAACCAGGCCCTCCATCTGTAGCCTCTGAGCACAGCTGACTGGGAAGCAGTCCCTGTTAGGACACAACTGCTGACCTTTGGGCAAAGCAGTCTCTGCCCTGGCCTCATCTCTGCTTGCTTGTTGTCTTTGTGCTTCAGCTTTCCACATGTAAAACAGGAGGAGTCAATAATCGCTCACTTAAAAATGAGACAGATTGAAGGAATTCAAATTACGTGTGTATACTTCACAGCCTTTAGGATGTCCATTAAATTATTCACAGTACTCTCAACAAACAATTGCTAACAGAATAGCCAGGTGAGATGTCTCCTCACTATGTTTATAAAAACACATGTATGTTCTGCATGTTCCTACACCCCTGGACTTCAGATACATTTTTGGACATACATTTCTCTCAAGACTCCTCCATAATCTGAGCACTGTCCTCGGCCATTCTTAGGGCAGCTGGGTGCTATCAGTACCTTCACCACCACCAGAGAGACTGCTTTGATGGTGCTCCTGGCAAGGATGTACTTTGGAAAAGAGAACAGAGCTTCACACAAACCCACTAAACACAGCCTTCTAGATCCCCTTCAGGTGCTTTGGCTGCTCTAAGTTCAGACCTTCAGTGTTTTCAGGAAACAAAACCATAATTCCTCATGCTCTTGCTTGGTAGTGTTGCTGTTTTTAACTTGAATGTCAGAAAATAGCTGTGTCACAGGCACCTATCTGTTGTGTTGGACTATTTTACCAACATGACAGCTAGCTGAGGATGTGAGACAGAACTGTTACAGGAATGTCAGACCCAGCTCCAGCTGCACTCAGTGGAAAAAAGAGTAACTGACTTCAGTGGGAGCTGGACTGGGACCTAAAACAGTGAGTGCAGTGGTGCTGCAACGTCTTTCATCTCAAAGTTGCTGGGTGAAATCCAGACTATGCTGGTAATGGTTGGGAAGCTGCCAGCTGCTAATGATGTGGAACAAGTTGGTGAGGGTGAGTCCTTGCTCCAGTTTGTAGAAAGCCACCAGACAAAACAAGTACCAAGAATAGCCAGCTCAACCCTTTCCTGGTTGGGTTCATGCTGTACTGGCAAGGAGTAATTTAGAAATATCCCCTGATGTGGCTCCTGTGGTGTCTGATCCGTGGAGGCCACAATGCTTCCGTGCACATTTACCCTCATCAAATTCCCTAGAAACACTCCACATGCTGTAAAGACAGCGTCTGGCACGTAATGCTTCCCCAGATCTGGCCCAGTCTCCTGGTGCTTCGGTACACTCACAGTGTAACCACCAAGCCTGCCTTCCTCTTTCGCTTTCCCTGCCTGCACTGCAGCTCCTGGGCTGAGGGCCTGCCCTCTGCACTGCTCGTGCTGTCCACTCTGTAGGTGAAGTGCACTGTGTGGTGGCAGAGCAGACATCCTGCTGTGGGACACCCTAAGAGCTCAAATGCAGTGGATGGCTGAAGAAAAAAGAGATGGACTTTGCTTCCCATGCCCAGTAGGAACTTGTTAGAGTGTGGGAGATGGGAGAGTTGATTTTTTTTTTCTCAGTTTCAAAACAATGCTAGAAAATGACGATAGGGAAGGCACAGCTGTGGAGGCAAGCAGACACGAGCAAACACACTCCTCATGCCACCTGGCTGAGGAAGAGCAAAGGGAAGGTGATGGCAGGCAGGAGGAGGTAATACCTCTGCTGTCTGTCAGGGAGCGAGGTGCTCAGACAGTGCCAATGGCTGTTTCCCAGGGCTTCAGAAGAAGTCATTGATGCCTGAGCTTTGTAGAACTGATCTCCTCTTTAAGATGTGTTTCGTGAAGAGGAACAGGAGCCCCGAGAGATCTTCAGCGTGTGCGGGGCGGGTGACAGGCACACACAGGCAGCACTGGAGCTGCAGTCGGAGAACATGCGCAGGGTCTGTTAAAGATCAAACCCTACATGCCCAGCTCCTCACCGCTGAGGTGGCTCTGCTCTAACGCTGCTCTCGCAGTGCTCTCTGCTGGACAACGGGAGGTAAGGAAAGCAGGGCTGCAAGCCTCCGGTAGCCTGGAAGGTACACAAGCATCCCAGGCTGAGGAACGATGTGCAAATTTCGCTTATGCACTGCTCCAGCGAACGTATTCTAAGTCCTCTGGCCCACCCCTACAAACCAGGCCGAACATTTGCTCCAGGAATAAGTTTCCAGCCAGTGCAGAAGCAGGTGGCACAAATGTCTGGAGCCAGCAACCTGTTGCTGTTCTGTTGGTGGCACTGGTCCCCAGGCAAACAGGCTTCTCATGCAGCTTGGGGCAGCTTCAGGTGAAGACACCCAGCTGGAATCACGTGTAACAGGCTCCTTAATGAGCTTGGCAAGACAATTAGTGTCCTTGACTGCTTCCAGCGTACTGCTGGCCATGGTGAATAAACAGTAAATACCACGAGGATAATTGATCACCTAGTAAAGTGGAAAACCATAAGGTGTTGAGCACCTAGGTAGCAAAGGCCCTGCTAAGCTCGGGTTTGGTGGTGGAAGAGTACTTCTGTCTCTTTATGTCATTTTCAGGAGCTGATGATGGCCTGATTAGAAACAAGCCAACCCACCCAACCCACCTTTCTGTGCTCCGCCGGTACTTCCACCAGAGGGCTCTGCGGACAGAGCTCCACGGTCAGCAGTGTCTCCAGTGTAGACGAGCCATCAGGTGGAAAAGGTACAGGTTTAATACAAATACTGGTTCCAAGCAGTATGGTGCTATCTTATGGTAGAGTCCCTCCCTTTAATTAGTGCTCCTTAGGGGCAGTGCTATCCATAAATAGCCTGTAGCTACTTTACTGATGTTGTATAAACTCTCAACAGCTTGAAACTTGTTCCTAAACATTCTTAGTGGGAATAAATTTGGATATGTGAGCTCGTCCCCTAGGGCAAATAGAGAACTAAGCAGAAAAATGTTCACGGGCAGACAGACTTGGTAATTGCCTAAGAAATCTACGATGTATTAAACTTAGCTGTGTACATTTAAATTCCTGTGCTGGGCTGTAGATGTGAGGATTGATGGGTGGGCTCTGCCAGTTCTGCTGCCCACAGTCACACATCTCCTGCATTGCTTCCAGAAGAATTACAGGAGCTCAAGTACCAGTCTTCAGTGGCTGCTACATGTCTCTCTGGCAGTACCAAGGGGCATAAAGTCGGCGACGATGCTTTTGTAAGAGCTGAATATTTAAAGAAGCCATCACAAGGCTGGTAGATCTCACACAGGGCAGACGGAGGTGCCAGGCTGCAATCTGCTGTCATGGCTATTTTCTATTGCTATAGAAATAGGGCCATAGGATGTAGACTGTGTATTAGACTAAAATTATAAACAGTATAAATTTTTCTGACCTTCCTATCTCAACCTAACCCCCATGAAAACAGAGAAAGTGGAAATGGGGCCTTACAGCTTTAACGCTGAGAATTGTAACATGACCTCCCTCCTGCCTACAGAGCCCTGCAGTGCCAGGCAGTGAACCGACTCCAAACGCTGTGCTTAAAAACAGGGCAGCTCTGGACACATCCTTCCGCAGGTCTCAGATCACAGGCAGCCCTGCTAGAAACCCTTGTCCAGAGGGATTTCTTGGAAGCTGTTTGATGAGTGGCTGCCTTGAGCCTACGCCTCCCACACACCCCTCCCCGGGCTGGCACCCAAGACAAGTGCCCTGGCACTTCCCCCCTGGCTGGCAGCTGCTCCCGCCCCTGCCCTTTGCCGCAGAGAAAAGCCCACTGCCCAGTTACCAAGGGACAGCTGCAAGGGATTCCTCAGCGTGCACAGTGTGAGGGCAGGAGAGAGCGAGGGAATGGCAACAGAACAGAGCAGCCTGCGGGGAAGGACACCCAGCCCACGTGCCTGTTCTGAAGGACCCTGCATGCTCCACTACTTCAGCTGATTTTTCCCTCCCACAAGGAGGTTGTGACATCTCTGTGGTGACCAGCCACATGAACAACCTGTTCTGTGTTTCTGAAAACACCATACCTCATAAAGGAGGGCTGGGACCCCTCTGCTGGGAGCCAGGCTGTGAGAACTGGGGTTGTCTAGCCTTGGAGAAGGCTCCAGGGAGACCTTACTGCAGACTTCCAGTGTCTGAAGGGGCCTACAAGAAAGCTGAGGACGGACATTTTACAAGGGCTTGTAGCGATAGGATGGGGGGTAATGGCTTCAAACCGAGTGAGGGGGGATCTAGCTTTGGAAGGTGGAGAGACCCTGGCCCAGGTTGCCCAGGGAAGCTGCTCCAGGCCAGGCTGGGTGGGGCTCGGAGCCACCCGCTCCAGTGGGAGGTGTCCCTGCCCGGGGCGGGGGGCGGCGCGGAACTCGAGGAGCTTTAAGGTCCCTTCCGACCCGTTCTAGGACGCCGTGTTTCACGCCACGAGGCCCGGGGGGAGCAGCAGCTCTCCAGCAGCCCC
>NW_008596093.1:0-10574 GCF_000691845.1 Merops nubicus
GTCATTAACTGCATTCTCTTTACAGTATATTAAACTAATCCCTCTAGGCAAGCTTTCTGAATGTTCAGTGAGTCTTGGAAAAACTTATAAACAACTATAGTGGGTTAGGTAGGCCCATGCCAACCTCATAAAGTTCAACAAGGCCAAGTGCAAGGCCCTGCACCTGGGTCAGAGCAATCCCAAGCACAAATGCAGGCTGAGTGGAGTATGGCTTTAGAGCAGCCCCCAGGAGAAGAACTTGGGGAGGCTTGTTGACAACAACGTGCAAGTGCATCCCAGAAAGCCAACCATAAGCTGGGCTACATCAAAAGCAGCATGGCCAGCAGGTCGAGGGAGAAGATTTTCAACATCTACTCCACTCTCATGAAATCCCACCTGGAGTACAGCATCCAGCTCTGGAGCCCCCAACAGGAGAAGGACATGCACTTGTTGGAGCAGGTACAGAGGAAGTCCACAAAGATGATCAGAAGGATGGAGCAGCTCTCCTATGAGGACAGGCTGAGAGAGTTGGGGCTGTTCAGCCTGGAGAAGAGAAGGCTCCGGAGACATCTTATTGTGGCCTTCCAGTACCTGAAGGGAGCCTACAAGAAAGCTCAGGAGGGACTTTCTGCAAAGGCTTGAAGTTGGAAGAGGGTAATTTAGATTAGATGTAAGGAAGAAATTTTTTTCACTGTGAGGGTGTTGAAACACAGGAACAGGTTGCCCAGAAAAGTTGTGGGTGCTCCATCACTGGAGGTGTTCAGTGCCAGGTTGCATGGTTTCTTGTACAGCCTGGTCTAGTGGGAGGTGTCCCTGTCCATGGCAGGGGTTTAGAAGAATTGGAATTAGATGGGTTGGAATTAGATGATCTTCAAGGTCCCTTCCACCCCAAACCATTCTATGATTCTATGAATTACCAATGGAGTATTTTCTTAGCAAGAAGTAAATGTTTCTAGTTCAGTTTGCTACTACTTAATGAGTAAGCTTCCCAGCATTAAAAAGTTTATTTAATATGCAGGTTATCCTAGCCATGAAAGTGTGTAGGTAAATGAGTGTGTAGGTAAACAAAAGTGCTTCTTCTCTTTGTCTCACACAAGAGTCTATGACAAGAGTTGTCCTGGAGAAATACTTATGTTAAGAAATATGACAATAAGAGGTCTTTTCTAGTTAACAAGAAACTTTAGACTTCTTGGAAAATAAAGTTCACAGAGGCTTTTTGAGTAGAAAACAGCTTTGGTGCTCCAGAGAAACACCTTGCTAGAGCATATTTCTAAAGCAGGAGATTTCTCCTATCAGATTATGTAATGTGCACAAAGTTTATTTGTGGTGTGGAATCCTCTCTTTCTTTACATATTTGCTTGCAGAATCAAAGGAGTTCAGTTATGAAATCAATTTCATAACCATTTGTCATCCTCTGTCCTTTATTGTTTCTGAAACACTAAATATGTTTCTGATGGCCAGCAGAATCATAGGTACTGCAAGTTTATGAATTACACCAATGTGTTAATAGTACAGAAAGGTTTTTTTTACTCATCTTGCTTTTACCTTCCTGTTTAATTCAGTGTCTAATGAATGGGCATAAATGTGTTTATACTATCATGGTTAAGAGAAGAAGAAACCATCATTATTAAAAATAGGAAAAGCTGCACCTGATTTATAAATCGCAGATAAATAGCTTTAGGTCATGTTTAACTCTGTCAGAAAAGAGAACAGTCATTGAAGTACCCTGCTCACACCAGGACTGAATTGATACACTTGGCACTTGACTTACTGAAGTAATTAGAATATATACAGAATGTAGAATCTAAGAACTTGGTTACCGGAGTTTTTCATGGCTATGATTCCAGAAGTATAATCAAAACACTAATTAGCCATCCCATTTGCTGCAGTTTTTTAGAGCTGTAATTATCATGGAAAAGTATTTCTTATGCCTCCACCTTTACTATAAAATCTTTTCAACAAAAACCACAAGATCTGCTTTATGAAAGAGGAACACAAAGAATAGGTTGTCATAGAAAATGTATTCTGACTTTGACTCCATATTTACATTTCCATGACAAAGTATTATTCACCACAAGTAAAACACAGGGGCTGGCATAGCTGGTAAGTAGACTTAAAATCCTCTCACTTCCATTAAATAGGCTTTGAAGAAAGGAGCTATACAGGGTTGCAGTGAACACCACCCTACTCTGAAGGTCCTGGTTTGCAACAGAGTTTTTCCATGGCTGTCGCTGATGTAGCCTGATCAGGCATGCATGCACAACAGCTAAATGTACATATTTACATACGTACAATATTTACAATGTACACAAGAAAGGCTGCAAAATGGAGAGATATGAATCATTTTTTGTTCTGTTTTAATGTGGTACATAGCACAATGTGGTCTTGCTCAATAAAGATCCTGGGTGATACCCCACAATACAAATGAGAAATAATCATTACGATAGAACCGCAATGGTTTGTTGCAATTTAATTACAAAGCCAAAAAGCCACACTTGTGACTTATAGATCTGTTACAAAAACAGATGTTATAGAACAGACCTTAATGGAATCTAATAAGTTCTGTTAGAAAATCAGAACCCTAGCTTATTCAAATAAAGGTGCTATTATTTTCTTTCCTGCGACCTGTAAAGTTATCCAGAAATCTCACTGAATGTAAACAGATATTCAAATAGACAAGTAGTCCACTCATTTAATAAACAGTGTTTTCTTCAGGGGTTTTGAATAATTTTATGAGGAAATGAACATTGTTTCATTGATGTAACACAAAAGAGACAGGCATTTGTGTGTTTGATTCCAGGAGGAATCTCATGATCTCTTATAAACTCAAGCAGAGCCTGAATCACTATACTTTTCCACCCTCAAAGCATACCTGTTTTGTATATCTGAAGATTTTGTTCATATTGGAGATCCCAACATACAGAAATATGGATGAAGTGGTAAGAAGAATTACCTCAGTGATACTGGAACAAACAGAGAATATGGAATTAAGATTTAGAGCCTCTTTGGACAAGGGAAAGAAACTCCTACCGGTAGCAATAAAAACAGGATATATTTTCTGCAATATTATATTATTTGCATCTTCATCAAATGTTAGTTTGTTTCCCCTGCATTTAATAATGTTAATCTAATTAACTCTACAAACATTCATGTAATCAGCAGTTACTTTATTCTTTTCAGGTCACACTTCTACCACAGAGTGACAAATTATGTTTGGAGGCCTTTCTGATGAAAATACATACTCAAGTGATGTGTATGTATTGAATTCAAGTAGCTTTCAGTATCACAAATTATTCTCTTTGTGAGGTTTAATGTCCTTACATTCTTATCAGGTTAAAGAAGAGTTTCTTGACAACTGCTAATACCAGCTTCCCAGGAGATGCAGAAGACTTGCAGCCAGCACTGATATTCTACAGTAAGCTATGCTCCAATGAAATATTTATCCTTTGAGATTTATTACTGAAACATTCTTCTCTTCACCAATTTTCCTTTGTTGCCACTCCTCCCAGCTCACACTTTAATTTCAATTGGTTCACCTGGAAATTAGTCATTTTTGCTCAGATATTGGCATCTTTACAGTGGAACAAATTTGCACTAAAATATAATTTTCTGAATTGTCTGTTGCCCTTTTGGGTAGCTATTGAAGGGTCACACCAGAAACTCAATGTGTTCCTTGCAGTATGGGATGTGAAGACAGCTTGTATTAATCTTTTGCAGAAAACAGGAGTCTAAGAAAAAAGGAGAGGGAAATAATTACCTTTTTTTTCCCATCACCCCCTAGACGGGAGACAGTACTATTTCTTATTTATGGTTATCTTTCTATTGATAGCTGCATTTCAAAGACTTGAGCTTTATTGGAGAGGAGGGAGAATTTTAAATACAGTTTTCAAACAGCAAAGGAAATAATGGAAATTACATACATATTCTAAGCTATTTTCCCTCAGACAGATTTGACAGTTATGCAAAGTCAAAGGAGAAATACCTGCTGGAAGGACATGTTATTATGTTTCCAGCATATCATGGCAGGGTAATGACTGATTTCATCTCTCTATCCAAAATTATTTTCCTTATGATGTGTAAAAAAATACATCAATGACTCATTTTCAGAGTTCTACCAGAGCATCAGTGGGAATGTCTATGCAGTCTTCCACTCTGCATCTTGCTGAACAGCAGTGTGCTCAAACAGCCTGAGCAGCGTTCCAACAGGAAGCATCTCATGCACTCCGATGCTGCCTTGGACATCCCTGGGTACAACTTGTAGACCTAGATTTCCAAAAAGGTCTCCAACCTTTGGCACTCAAAGAACCTCAAGAGAATAATAACTAAATTGCATTACTTTCTAATGGTTCTTTGACTTTTGAAAGCAGTCAGAAAAGTGAGCCGTTGTCCATATAAATAAATAACATTGCCATTGAAAGTCTTATAGGACATCCAGGACAGATCAGAGAGAAGCTTAAAACATGTTTCACCTCTGTTATGGGATTTTTTCCAAGGCCATAAGCACCACAATACAGACATTTCATGAGTTTCACTACTCTTCAGGGGTGTGTACATGATTCATTTCCAAGACTGCAGTATTACCTGGAGTCCTGCATGTTCCTTTCTCATAACTTTCATTGCTGCAATTATTTACTGAGCAAGGCATATAATTATACAGCTATCCTAGACTTGAAAAAAGTTGCATTATGCATTTGTAATATGGAGAACACCTAGGATGAAATCCACCAACGAGATGTGTCCTTTAGTGCATGAGCAGTGTGTTTCTCTTATTTTGTATTTGTTTTTTTTCTCTGTTGTTTTTTATAGCAAAGATGACATAAAAGATGCTACTTTACAAAGGAAAGTCCCATGCTTGTAGTTGCAGCCGTGTGACATTTATTTTTTCATAGCCGTTCCAGGGAAAACAATATTGGAAGAAGCCCTCAGCCAAAACTGAGTCACAACAAGCAATTGGGTTTTCTCATTTAAGTGTTCTGTGTGCAATTAGTGTTTATTCAGGCAATATACTGACTGCAGTCTCTTCAGTTCTTACATGTATAGTCACTCTCCACTAGCTACTTGCTGCTTAATTTTCTATACTGCAGTGTCTACCAAACCTCATTAATTTGCATTGCTTTGGAACCAAAGGCAGTGTTATAGTCATATGTAACAATGAAAAACACAGTTAACAGTAAGTTGCAAAGCTGAAATATAATTACAGAATTTTTTTCTACTAGCAAAATATTACTAGTAAAAGGAGGGATCAGCAAGTCTTTTGACTTAACAGCATTATCACCACTGCTTAAATTTGCAGTCAAATTCCAAACATTCTTGTCTTTCTCATCTGCAGACAGAAACGAGCAATTGGTAAGACTTGCAATACATAGGCTCTGCTTGATCTTCTCTCCAGATCCCAGCAATACCTAATTTTTAGTATCAAGCTAGTGAAAGAGACATTTACTGATAGTCTCCAAGCTTGTATTACCTTTCTCACTCATAACTGGTGCAGTTTTTTCATTACAGAACTGATTTCCTATGGCACTTTTTCCACATTTTTGTAGTACTTCATCATTTGGGGTTTGTTTCAGTACTCTTTAACTTTTAGTAGCTCTGCCTGCTTGATGTCTTGTGAGCCCAGAGAATGCAAAATCTGTCTGGTGGATGTGCTTTCTTTTTCATGGTGCTACCTGTAAACTCTGACCATTGTTTGTTATCTGTTTGGCTCTGCGTCATTTTCCTTAGAACTAACATCCATTTTGTTACTTGTTTTTTACCTTACTATTTCACTGCTCTGAACATATCAAATATTGAAGGTCCCTGTTTAGATACAAAACTTCTCTTACCCTGCAAGCTCAATACAAAAATATTGTATGACCAAACATGACATAGAGAGACTGGAGACACCTCCCACACCTTCCTTTATGCTTCCAGGACAGGACAGACAGTGTGTCAGTTGTAAGCACACCTCTCCTTGTTCCAAGGCTGTAGCATAATTGATACCAAATAATTGATAATTACTGATTACTCTTAAATAAGTTAGATATTGATTAATTTTCATATGTGTTTTACTATAACACTTTGAAGCACTATTATATAAGAAGGATACAAAGGTTACAGAGGTTATCAAGAAATTTTAACTCACATGTTTTTTATAGTTAGGTATTTTTAGCATATGTTGATTTGCACTGAAGTCCCTTGCTTTTACCCGAATTCCTACCCTTAAATCTTTCACACAGCAAAAGAACACAGCTCACTGATATAATGAATGAGACTTACAAACTCTTACAACAGACAGCTGGTAAATTCCTAACTTACTGTTAACACTGAGCCAATTAATTGAGATCTTTGTCTTCTCCCTGCTCTCATCTAAAACTAAATTATGTGAGAGCTTTTCTTACCGCTTCAGGAGAGCATTCTAGATAGATGATAAAAGACTGACTCACCCTCTGACCTGAGGCTGTAGTTCAAACCAGGATGGTTTGAGTCTGCCTCATCCCAAATCAGGCTCAGAAACACACATCAACTACAAATGTTTGTATGTGTAAATGAGCATGAAGATGACAGAGTTGAGTTATGAACAGATTTTGGTGACAGAGTATGATGATCCTCTGCTAAAGGGCAGAATCAATACAGGTGAATGCAAGGAATAGTCTGATTTCACAGAAGAGCCTTTTCTCTTGTTTGGCATGGAAAGCACCTGCAACTTGTTTAACCCTTTGCTCCCACCGAGATCTAACTCCAGTGATCTTGACAGAATACCAATACAGATATAGAGGGTACTTTTCATTTTTGAAACCGTGACTTTTTCATACCTAACTAAAAGAAAAAAATGCAAAAAGAGGAGTGCACTACCAGCCAGGAACATGTCCCCAAGGAGGACCTCTGACTGCAAGGAAGACAGTAAAGGCTCAGGTAGTGATGAGAAAGGCCTGTTAAGAACTGTAGAGCACACTTTAAGAGTGTTCTTGAACCCTACTATTAAGAACTATGGCAATCAAAAAAGGAAGAAAAAGAGATCAGACCAATCAGAAGACCCAAAGTATCTATCCAGATTTCCATCCAGAACAGAACAACAATAATACATTGGGCTGAATCCTTGAACAAGTCAGCATTAGTCACTGATAAAAATTAGGTCCATGAAGATAATAAAGTTGTCCTTAATTCTTGATTGAAGATGTTTTCTCTAAAGGTCTTCTAATGACTCCTCTTTTAACACCTTCCAAGACAGATAAATAATTGCAGATTTCAACTTCTTATCAAGGTAGAAAGCTTAGCAATGTTCCAGCTACCTGTAACAGTAAAGGATTGTTAGATATATCTTTGCCCATTTGTTGTCTACTAATCCATTAAAATGCCTGTCTTGTCAAAAGATCTAATGTAGAAGACAGCTCCAGTCCTGCTCTCCATACCTGGGATTTGATTTAAAAGAGATGAAAGAAAAGCCACTGATTCTCTCAGTGAAAGCTTGGCAGATTTCCCAAATGAAGCTTGTGAAGGAAACCTAGGGAGTGCAGCTTTTGTTTTTTCTCTCAAAGGGTCCCACTTGTCTTGAAGTACACTAAAATGGGTAGGGCAGGTCCAGTGTAAAACAACTGTTGTTCACATTGATCCCCCTGTTGTTGTTCACATTCATCCCCCAGCTTTTTGGTGAGGGCCTGAAGATACTGCAAAATGAGTAGAAACAGTGGACTACTTAGATACCAACAGACCAGTATAGGAAGTACTGCGTCTAGTCTGTCAAGGTTTCAAACAAAATTTTTTGTTCAAAAGAATAAAAAATAAGACCACAGTTTAGGGCCCTAACAAGTGTAAAGCATCACTAGTAATGATATAAACTATCTCAAATTCAAACTAGTGTGGGTATTAACCCTGTGTTAAGGCAGTAACACCACAGAAACTCTACCTGTGCCTAAGGCTCTGAATCAGCCAGGGGCAAATGAACACTCTTCTACCAACTGAAGACCATTCAGAAGTATATAAAAAGCTACAAACCTGAAAGACTTTGTCTTTCGGTTTTCACTTGCCCTTGATTTTAATGGTGTTTTTCAATGTTTCAGGCAGCCTAAAGCTTAATGACAACCCTCCTTCAAGAATGAGATCCTCAATTCGTTAAGTTTTGTAAGCTTTAATTTATGCTTTAGTCCTATGCAGGTACCCACGACTTAAGAACACAGGTAAGCTTAATTATGTTTTCACATCTGTGAGTGTTCTGCTGAGTTCTGGCACTACGGAGCCATGACACGTGATCTTACTGGCTACAGTGAGTCTCTGTAGAGAGAAAATGCTTCCTGCCCTTGAGATATTCATTGCACTAAAGTAGGAGTGATTTCAGCATAAAAGCCTTTTAAAATCGCAATTTAAGAAGACAAAATTATCCTCAAATAGTCAAGCAGTTCCAGTAAAGCAAAAATAGCAATAATTTACTATTTTTCTTGTAGCTTTTTAATTTGCAACAGATCTACTTACCTCTAGATACACCAAAGATATTAAGAAAATAAAAAACAATTTAAAAATTGCCTCTGCAGTATTAACCTTTTAAAATAAATAGATTTTTTTAAAGATCCAAACGTGATTACTGGAAGTTTTTTTGCTTTCAGATCTTCTTAGATCATTAAGCTCTGAGTCTGTACAAGTAGAATTTGACTTCAATAAAAAGTACAGCCTTAATAAATCAGTTTATTCTTACTCCTCTAAGCATTGTCTGTCACTGATATATACAGTACAGCACAGATTTAATGCAAAAGTAGATAGCTTTAAAAACAACTCTCCACTTTGAAATAATGCCCTGCATAGACACAGTATTAGTTATTTATTGCTGTAAACACACACACATACAGAATCAATGGCTTTGGATCACTCTCAATGGTGGAATGATTTTAACTAATGATGCTTTAAAGAGCATAAAATATTTTAGAAAGTTCTGTGTCTCATCCATAAAAGGTGAGTTAATCATTAAGCAGTACAGTGCTCATTTTAGTCTCTAAAATCTCAGTAATGTGTATCTACTGAATTTGTAGCCTAAAACTACGTATAAAGGAGTGAGCAATTTCATCAGCTCTAATGAAACATTATCACATTATGCCACCCCTTAGATATTAGCACAGCAACATGCTCCAGCTTGCTTTGCCCTCCTCATTTACAGACCGTTTTATTGGTATGTATTCCACAGTTCTGCTTTACAGTCAGAAACACAAATATATTGCCAAGTACAGCAGCTCTGTATAAGCTGATACTCAGAGCTCTGGACCATTTATAACACCTCACTGTTCTAAAAGCTGCAATACTGCTTTTCCTTGTAGCATAGCTCTACCCCTCATTAGGCTCATGTTCTTCTATCAGGAGGTAACCGAGGTTTTCCAGTGATATCAGTAGCTCTCCTATTTTGGTGGTCAGCCTTTCTTTGTAGAGGAGGGTATCTGCCTATCTGTGCCAGTACTGATGGGTGTTTCTTGATAGGGGCTTATTTTTAGAGAAGTATAAAGCCCTAATATAAGAAGCTTGCAACCTGCAAGAGAAAACACCTAGACTGAAGGGACTTAATCTCTGCATGATCTATTTCCTGGTACCATCTCTTCTAGTCTATGTGATTTCTTTTGGATTTCATCCTACAGTGTATTTTCATATCTCTTTCTGAACTCAGCAATCACATGCTTAGCTACTGTGATTTGTTGTTTCTGGCTCACCTTTCATTATTGCTTACTTTTCAGTGAGAAATATAGTAGCGCAGACAGATAAGTAATCTCCCTTTGTAGACAGAGACCAGTGTTTAATGACAGTGATAGAATGGGCTGATATTTAGACGCGAGTACTGACATTCAGACTCCCTTACATGAAAGTTTCTCTTTTCTCCTTTCTCTTTCTTTTCCATTTTGCTCCTCTCTCTGCTTCCAGTAGCCTTCACCTCAGGCTTACCTTCTTTACTAGACTACTGAGAAATCAAAAGAAGCATTCTTCTTACCAGTAGGCAGTACGTTTCAGGAAGAAAGAAGGCTTGTACTAACTTGACCTTCAGATACTCTTGAAAGTATTTGAAGATCATTAGTAATCCTCAGTGTTCTTGATGATGGCCAAGGAACAACAGCAAACAGGGAGTAGATATCTCCTCCCTTCCTGAAAATAAGCAAGTTCTACGGAGTTTTGCAAAAAGTAATAGGGGGGAAAGGAAGGTTAAGAGGCAATTTCCAATCCATATAGGTGATAGAAAACACAGGGTTGGAACATGAGATGGCTGTACTTCCAAGTGACACAAGTATATGAAAAATGCAGGGATAGATCTGTGACTTTGCAGAGCCATGAGCACATACTAGTCTGAAAGAATTTTCTACCTTCCTCATAGTGCCATCAAATTCTTGGAAAGCATCCAGATTGTGCATATCACCATCTTTGGTCATTCATGCAAGCTGTCCACCCTTCCCTTTTGCCCAAGAGAGCTCTATCTGTAGCAAGGATGCTGTTCAGCTCTTCATATGTTAAGTCAATTCACTTCATGTCTTAAGACAAATCAACTTTTCAGTGTGTTAATATGGCAAACTGTGAGCTATAGCAGCTCAAAGTCCTCGTTCATTAGTCTTGTCAGGTTTAGATGGTGCAGCTGAACTGGTGACTGTGGCGGTTCA
>NW_008596094.1:0-293 GCF_000691845.1 Merops nubicus
AAAAAAAAATAAATTAATACATAATATATATTTATTCTGCATGGAAAGGGCCCTGGCAGAGCTGCTTTTCCTGGTCTGAACTGGGTGAAATGTCAGCGTTTTGCAAGAGGGAAAAATTGCAAAAGAAAAAAAAAAAAAACAAAAAACACTTAACAAAATATTTAAAGGCAATGAAGCCAAATATGTGAAAGTCAACATTTTAAATGTGTTATTTTTAAAAAAAAAAATGAAAAAGGGTTGGATGGGGCATGTAAACACACTGTGGGCCTGCTGGAGGGGTACACCCTGCAACG
>NW_008596094.1:340-3199 GCF_000691845.1 Merops nubicus
CCCAGATACACCCCCTAACACTTCCCTCCTCCCTTTGGGCCTTCCCCAGGACTCGCTTCTTACCACGGGAGTTTTTTTAATTGCTGTGAGTTGTCTAGATGAGCATTTTTTGCAAATCAGGGTGCAGGAAGGCAGCGCAACTGAAGCCTTTCAGGGTGGCTTTTGTTTTCATTTTCACTTGTTCGGGGCACAAGCAGTGACAGAAAGCAGAACCCTGCACCCCACCAGCACCCTGCACCCCAACCAGCACCGAGGTTCTCCCCTTCCAGGGGTGATGCTGTGACATGACCCAGCTCCACGCTCCCCCCTCCTCATTAACAAACTATTTTATTTTAACCCTATTAACTAGTTGGGTTTTTTCCCTTGCAATTCACACCCTGTTACGAGCCACCGCTGTGGGTCCCCACCACAAATCACCCCAAACCACATTTGGCTGGACTAAGTCAAGCTCAAATAAGAACTTGACCTAATTCCAACCTCCATAACCGAGGCTGGATCCCGTGGCAGTGACCTCACTGGCATCTCCTGGAGAATCAGAAGCTCTTCCCGGGTGGGAAGCGAGGACGGGGTGCGGGCAGATCCTTTCCTCCCTCGCTGGCTTTCGGAGGCAGGGGTGGCAGCAGTGGGTCAGGCTGGTGTCAGTGGTGTGTGGAGCTCTCCCCATGGCACCCAGCGTGGATTGCCCACATGAGGCTGGCAGAAGGACGGGCAGCTGCCAGATCTGCAGGCCTTGGGCTGAAAAATGCCAGCCACGTCCCCCCCATCTCCAGGAAAGAAGGGCCAGCAGCCACGTCGGGCTCACAAAAAGCTGGAAGTGGCAATGGGGTTTATCCCAGCCCCACTGAGAGCCCTCTGAGGTCACCAGCCAGGAGCTGTGGAGATGCTGACACCACCCCACCCCCCCTGTCTGCCCCACAGAAAGGCTGGGGGCAAATAGGCACGTCCCTTCCCGTGGCCCTGTTTACAGCGCTGGGCCAGGGGCAGGTGGCTTCCATGGGGGCAGCACCCCCACAGATTGCTCTCGTTAATGAGATTAATGGTAATCGGGGTCAGTTTAGTGCCAGCGTGGGCTGGAGGGGGGGCTGGGGTCTGCTCGGTGCTGGGTGACAACAGCAGCTCTGGGCAGGCAGCTCGGGGGGGGGGATGGCCACAGCCTGTGTGGCTGGCAGCAGTAGGGCAGCACCCTGGGGTGCAGGGGGGAGAGGGGGGGCCAAGCATCCCCAGATGGCTGCAGAGAGCATCTGGGAATGCCAGGATGCAGCAAACATCCTGGATGACCACTGGGAGCATCCCGGGATGGCTGCAGGGAGCATCTGGGGATGGTCACAGGGAGAATCCCGAGATGCCCACTGGGAGCACCCCAGCATGGCCACAGGGAGCACCCCAGGATGACTTTGGGGAGCATACTGGGATGCAGGGAGCATCCCAAGGTGGCTGTGGGGAGCAACTGGGGATGGTCACAGGGAGCATCCCAGGATGGCCACTGGGAGCATCCCAGGATGACTTTGGGGAGCATCCTGGGATGGCTGTGGGGAGCATCCTGAGATGGCTGCACTGAGTACCCCGGGATGGCTGCAACCAGCACCCCAGGATCCTGGGATGCAGCAAGCATCCCGGGATGCCCTCCCAAGCATCTTGGTGTGACCACACTGAGCATCCTGGGGTGGCAGGGATGGACACCTCCAAAGGATGCTGCTGCTCCTTTGAAGGGGGGATAATTAAAGAAGGTGACCCCCTCCCACAAATAACCAACCAGCAAGAAAACATCCAGTTCCTTTCTGATTTTATTAATTTTTTTATTAAAGCCTGATACAGAGGTGGGTGGGTAGAAGGGAAGGAAAAAAAAAAACCCAAAGCTCACAGCGTTGCTTATTTTGGACACATAATTAATAAAACTAAACCAACCCAAACATGAGCCAGCGCAGCCCCGAGCACAGCTCCACCCCCCACCCCCTCTGCTGATTTTGGGATCCCCCTCTGCTGATTTTGGGATCCCCCTGCTCCCATTTCTGCAAAAAGGAGCAAATTTGCAGCCTGTGCACCCTGGCTGGATTTGGCCCTTGGATCTGAACAAGGCAGGATCAGCCCTGGCAGATGCTCAGCCAGTTTGGGAACAATCCTGGCAGAAATGGGGCACTGGGCGGTCAGCAAGCAAGGGAAAAAATCGAGGGAAAACTACACGGATTTAACTGAAATGCTAAAAAAATACAGAGGAATGATACTAACACTAATTCGTCAGTTCAACGACGCTGCCAGACTGGTCCATAAAGTTTAGGCCCTGATCAGGATCCTTTAAAATAAGCCTTTCTAGAAAATGTTTAACATTTTTATATAGTTTCTCTCTAGTATATACACACACACACACACACATGGGCCCCGCCGAGGGCAGGAGCACAATCAGCCTTTAGAAAATAAATTACAAACTTCCCCCAATCGCCAGCATCAAATATACAAATCACTCCTTGAAGCTGCTGCTTTTTTTTTTTTTTCATTCATTTTTCCTCATTTTTTTTCTTTCTTAAGGTGTGTTTTTTTTTTGTTGGGATTTTTCTTTGGTTCTGAGCTAATCTACTTGCGGAAGCATCAGCGTAATATTTTTGGGGGGTGTTTTTAGCATGATTCTCTTCATTGCAAATATTATTTACACCCCGACCCCGGGAGGTGCTGGGAGTGGCCGTGATGCTGTTGCCAGAGAAAATGATGGAGAAAAAAGGGGAAAAGGCTCCTTGGGATGAAGGATCTGTCCCAGCTTGCCCTCCATAGCATGGAAAATTTGTCTGGGGAAGAGGGGCCGGGCAGGGGGGAGGCAGCCAGGCTGGGAGGAGTGGGGGGGACCCCGATTTGTTGTTTCCATCCCCA
>NW_008596095.1:0-281 GCF_000691845.1 Merops nubicus
GCCGTGTCTGTGGTGCCCTGGTGGATGTGGACATGTGCCAGGCGGTGCCCAGCCCCGGCATGGTACCTTGGCCAAAGGGGGCCTTTGTGCCTCCTGCTCAGCTCTGTGAGCTCCAGGGCTGGGACCTGCCACTGGAGCCGTCCCTAGGGCAGGGATCTGCCCCTGGAGCTGCCCCTGGGGCTGGAATCTGTCCCCAGAGCCGCCCCTGGGGCTGGGATCTGCCCCCAGAGCCCCCCCTGGGGCCGGGATCTTCTGTGGCCATGTGCCATAGGGGGGCCCGG
>NW_008596095.1:293-1484 GCF_000691845.1 Merops nubicus
GTGCTCCAGGGTGACTGCTGGCTGGGTCCCAAGGAGCCCTACAGCCCCATGGCTGATGCTTGCCCATGTCAGTGTGGTGGTTGCCCATATCAGGGTGTTGTTTGCCCAGCTTGGAGGTGATGCTTGCCCATGTCGGAGTGATGCTTGCCCATGCCTGGATGATGCTTGTTCATATGTGGGGTGATGCTTGCCTGTGTCTGTATGATGCTTGCCCATATCTGGAGTGATGCTTGCTCACTCCTGAATGATGCTTGCCCACATCAGGATGATACTTGCCCATATCTGGATGGTGCTTGCCCATGTTGGGGGTGATGTTTGCCCACGTCAGGGTGATTCTTGCCCATGTGTGGATGATGCTTGTGCACATCAGTGATGCTTGCCCACGCCTGGGTGAGTGAGCCAGCACTGCCCACCCAGCTTCCCCGGCCTTCGCCTGCGCTGTCGTGGTCCCCAGTGGCTGGGGTGGCCACCCCTGGGGGGTCCCGTGCCCGCACCCTCCTGCCGCTGGGAGGAACTGGGCCTGCAGGGCTGGCATTTTGCAAGAGCAGCTTGTGGCCAGGCTGGGGGAGGCCGAGCTGTCCGGCGCTGCGGCATGCACCGAGGTTGCCAAGGGCAAGTGTGCAAGTGTCGTGCTGTGGTTTCCTCCATGCTGTGCTCACTGCTGCAATCCCACCATCCCCCCAGCCCTCCATGGTCCCACTGCCTCCCCCAAACTTCCATGGTCCTACCATCCCTCCCAACCTTCCATGATCCTACCATTCCCCCAGCCCTCCATGGTTCCACCATCCCTCCAACCTTCCATGGTCCCACCATCCCCCCAGCCCCCCATGGTCCCACCATTCTCTAACCCTCCATGGTTGCACCATCTCCCCAGTCCTCCATGGCCCCACTACCCTGTCCCACACATAGCATCCCTGTGCCAGGGAGCAGGAGGTGACAGGGACACCTCAGCCTTGCTGGGGGTGGGATGTCCACCACCTCTGAGGCCTGCAGTGACACCTCTCATGAGGCGATTACAGCCACCATGTCCAACACTGGGTGCTTCTCACTGAAGCTCCCAAAAGTGGCTGGATTTGATGCCGTCTCCCCAGCCCCTGTGCCACCGACCTTGGCCGCTGACAGCGCAGACCTGTAGACCCTGCAGGAGGTCCCAGCAGTGGTGGGTGCTGGTGTCAGCACCCCAGTCTTGGG
>NW_008596095.1:1683-5238 GCF_000691845.1 Merops nubicus
GCTTTGGGTGGGGTGCTGCTTCCTGCAGGAGAGCAGCCCCCCCTGGTAACCCCAGGCTTGGACAGTGGGGGCCCAGTGGGGCCATTGCTGGTGGGGAGGAAGATAGCAGATAAGGGCTCTTCTCTGATGGCAGAGGTTGCTCAGCCTGATTCTGCCCGGATCAGGATTGGCATCACTTGGGCATGGCTGGGAGGGGTCAGGGGTGACAGGGCACCCATGCTGCCCCCACAGAGCCGTGGGGGGAGATGAGGACACTGGAGCATCCCTGGGATGACCTGGAGCATGGGCAGAGCATCGAGGGAGGGGGTTGGGGAACTGGGGTGTTATCTGTGGCTGCCCATCCTGTCAGCCCCCGGGGGGGATGACACACAAACGCCATCTGGGGTGGCCATGAAGATGCAGACCCCTGCTTGCCTCACATGGGGAGCTCTGTGCTGGCGCATGGCCACCTCCCTGTCCCTGGGTCCCCCCAGCTCTGGGTGCCAGCCCTGGCCCCCGGATGCCCAGTGATGTCCTGGCCTGGGCTTCAGGCCAGCTCCCTGCCCACCCTGCTGCCAGTGTGCCCTAATGTATGGATGGTTGTGGCTGGTTCCCATGGAAATGGCTGCTGAGAAATGAGGTCAGCCTGACCCAGAGGAGAGCCAGCGCTCAGAGGCCTCCCCCTGCTCAGGCAGCCGGGGGAGACGTTTCTTCTCCACAGCTCGCCCCGAGCTTGAGGAAAGATATTGGACACTAGCCGTGGGGCTGGGAGCCACCAGGGACTGGGACTGGCCACCCTCACAGATCGCTGGGTGCTGGTAACAACTTTGGCCACCATGCTGAGCTTCCTCCAGCGTGGCCATGGGGTGGTGGAGCTGGCTCGGGATGGATCCTGTGCTCTGGCAGTGGGGTCAGGGATGGGGCTGGTGGCTCCAATACCAGCATGTGACAACAGCTGGACTCGATGATCTTGAAGGTCGTTTCCAACCTAAACACCTCTAGGATTCTGTCTGGGTCCCCTATGAGGCTGCAATGGGTTGGGGGTGGGCACAAGCAAATGTCCGCCCTCTCTGTGGCTTTGGGGCTGCTCCATCAAGGTGCCTTGTGTATTTATATCCTGAAGAAACTGCCTCTGCATTTCCTGCCCTTCAAAATACCCAGCCCCCGAGGTTGCTATTTATCGCCCGTCTGCTGCGGCTCTCAGCAAGGCAGGAAGCCAGCGGAGAACAAGGAGGCAGGAGTGGTCAAGCCTGGCTAGCTGGGGGCTCTGCAGGCACGAGGAGGGTCCTTGGAGGTCCCTCTCCACCCCTGGTCAAGGGTTTGGAGACAGGGACACAGTGTGGGGGCACTGACCCAGGAGAAGCTCCATCTCCAGGCGGCTTCTTGCTGCCCCAGGATCTCCTGTGCCCACCCCACTGCAGGGACCCTGGTAGGAAGGGAGCAGCCCCAGCACCCCTGTCCTGCTCCGGGGGCCCCGGGGCCACCTGCACACTGCCATTGTTGAGACTAGAGGAGAAAAACCAACCCAGTCTGGGACGTGGGCTTCAAGGCTGTAGGAGGCTTCTGGTGTCCTTGAGAGCCAGATAAGGACCCTGAGCCGTGGCAGCAGCAACAGGGCCGGGAGGTTGGGTGCCAGGAAATATTTCCAGGCTAGAAAAGCCCCGGTGTAACCAGTGCGAGGTGAAGGCTTTGCCTTGGGAGGCTGGGAGGAGGTGGGCTTGGGTCTGCTGAGCTGTGGGGTGTTTGACCCCCTTGGCTGTGCTGAGGGTCCTCTTGCACCTCTGGACTCCCCTCCGATGGCCGTGGGTGCATCAGGGGTAGGCAGGGGGAGGGTCTGGCAGCTCCTGCTCCTCTCTCCCGCAGCGGCCCTGCCCCAGAGGAGGTCCCGGCCCCCGACAGAGCAGCCGGTGTCTCCCAGTCCCCGCCGACCCTCCTGCCCCGCACGAAGCCCCTGCCAGCCCCGCTGCCACCGGAGCTGCCAGCCAAGGGTAACCTCCCCTTCGTGCCCGAGTTCGGTGAGTATGGGGGGGTCAAATCCTCCCCCATCCCAAATCATCGCTCGGAGTGGCTGCCTGGGTCTGGCTGCCTGTGGGCCACCACCCATCCCATGGACGCCTTCCTCACCCACCAGTGTGTCCTTCTGTCCTGCCTGGGTCCCTCCCTCCTCCATCCCCTTCTTTGTCTTCTGGGCTGAGGATCTTCAGGAGGTGCGAGACTTGGACTGGAGATTTTCAAGGGCTGCAAGATTTGGGCTGGAGAGTTTCAAGGGGTTCAAAATCTGGGTTGGAGATTTTTAAGGGGTTCAGAATCTCGGCTGGAGATTTTTAGGGGTTGCAAGATCTGGGCTGGAGATTTGGGTGCTCCCAGGGGGAATCAAAGGGCTTCAAAGGCAACTGCACCAATTCTGTGACAGCAAGGGCTCAGCTTTATCTGCTCCTTTATTTAGTAGCTCTAATCCAGCTTGAACAGCTCTTCTGAAAGGAAGAGGAAAGGGCAGGGCTCTGGGCAATGCTGGGTGTCCACCTGGGGTCCAGCCTGGCCAGCAGCCTTGCAGGAAGGGACACTGGTTTAACTGGGAGCTGGGGTGCTGCACATCTGCAGGGGTAGTTCCCTGTGCTCGGGGAGAGCACCTACCCCCACCCCTCACCCCCACACAGCCTGGGAGCCTCCTCACCACCAGTGCTGGGGCTCCCCAGAGCAGAACAGCATCCTCTGGACCAGAACAACATCCCCTGGACCAGAACAACATCCCCTGGATCAGGATTTTGGGAGAAAACTGGTGCATGTTATCACCGCCTTGCCTGGGGCCACTGGTCCCCTGAGGGATGGGTGCTTGCTGGCCAGGATTTCTGCTGCCATGGGTGCTGGGTGAGGAGGAAGCAGCTTCTCTCTCCTGTCCTTCTCTGGGGCCTCTTGCTCTTCCCATCTCCCCAACAGCTGGTCAGGAATGGAGTGGGAGGGAGGGAGCTCCATTCTGAAGAACAAGCTGTAGGAAAAGCTCCTGGGACCCCCCAGCGGCAGGAGCTCCTGGACAGAGGCACGGAAGCCTGGATGAAGCCGTGATGCCAGGGCTGGTGGCACCAGATGCCCTCCCGGCAGTGCCAGCAGGGTCGTGACGGTGCCGGGAGCTGCCAGCAGCAGGACTTTGCCCTTCCCTGCTCTTCCCCAAAGTGCTTGATAAAATCCCATTGTTTGCCAAGGGCAGAATGTGGGGGAACCCACCGAGCTGATGTCCTCCCTGCTGGGCTCTGACGTGTCCCCACGGTGGGGGGACAGGCCGAGGGGGTGGCAGGGGGTAGTGGGACTCTTTGCTCCACCCCAGCTGATCCCCAGCACCTTCCTTTGGCTTTTGCAGATGACTCGGACTATGAGGACTCTGCCTGGGAGGAGGAATTAGCCGGAGCCGCCAGGGAGATGACCGACAAGGTTGGTCCCACCGTGGGGCTTCGTGGTGGGCAGGAGCGAGCTGGGTGACGACCCCCAAGGGAGAGGGGCTAGAGCTGGGCTGCTCTGGAGATACTGCTCAGGGCTGGGTTCCGCAGGGGCTAGGGAGAGAGCCCTGCCTTGCTGAGCACC
>NW_008596095.1:5249-5746 GCF_000691845.1 Merops nubicus
TTCCAGGGTGGGTGGGGAGCAGCAGCCGCTGAGCAGCCTCTCAGCAGGTTCCTGAGCGCAGGGTGCGGGCTAGTGGCCGTCTGCAGCAGCACAGCCTGCCCAGAATCCCGGGCTGGAAGATTTCCACCAGCCCCGAGCTCCCGAGGCTGAATTTGGATGGGTCTGGGTGGATTTGAGGGCTTCCAGCAACCGCAGAGGTCCCGGGAGTCCCTCCACCAGCCTACACCTAGGAACAGGCAGGTGGGGAGGGTTGATGCTGTGGATGCCACTAACCCCAGCCCAGCCAGCTCTGGTTCTGGGGGCTGCAGACTGGGGGGAAGGGCTCAGAGGTTCCCCTCTGCCCAGTCGAGCCTGGCTATGCTTGGTGCCCAGGCCAGCTTGCAGCCCCGCGCATGCCTACCCCAGCTACTGAGGGGGAAGTGCAGTATTTTTTCAGCAAGCGCAGACATTTTTGGGTGCTATAAATAACTGGCCCAGCGCCCAGCTCCTCCTCCTGG
>NW_008596095.1:5891-6136 GCF_000691845.1 Merops nubicus
CCCCCCCCGCCGTGAGCTGCCCACATCAGCCGCGTCTGTGCCCGCAGGAGGATGCTGAGCCCGGGGCGGGGCGGCCGCGGTCCCTGCGCCTCAACAGCCTCTTCAGCGAGGACGAGCTCATCGAGGACTACTATGAGGCTCCCCCCACCAAGTAGGGGCTCTGCTGCCACGTGGGTGTAGTGCATGGATGGGATGGAATCACAGAATCCTGGTTGGGGGAGACCTTTCAGATCATGGAGTCCAAC
>NW_008596096.1:0-1376 GCF_000691845.1 Merops nubicus
AGTGTTGGGACATATGAAGTCTGCTTGGGGCAGCTGGTTCTGGTACTTCAGCACCTGGTAGATACATGCTGATCATGTCCCGAAGGTCCCCAGCTTGGCAAGGAGCCCTTGAATGAGACGAGGAAGTGACTACGGGGGGACTGGAGCTGGATTCCGTCTTGACCACCGAGCCCATGGAGCCCAGGGCCATGCCCGGGGTCCCTTGCTGGGAGTAAGACATGCTGTAGGTAGGCGATCCGTTCATGTAAGTCTGCGAGCTGGTCATGGAGTTGTACTGCAGGGCGCTCACGTCGTAGCGGTGCATGGGCTGCATCTGCGCCGCATTGTGCGCGTTCAAGCCAGGGTGCTGCGGGTAGCCGAGCTGCTCTTGCATCATCCCATAGCCTCCGTTGGTCCAGCCGTTCATGTGCGCGTAACTGTCCATCCTCTGGTTCACCCCAGCTCCCAAGGTGGCCCCAACCCCTACCCCAGTCGTCATGGTATTTGTGCCCGGTGCCAGTAAGCCCCCTGGCAACGTGTACTTATCCTTCTTCATGAGGGTCTTGGTTTTCCTCCGGGGTCGGTATTTATAATCCGGGTGCTCCTTCATGTGCAGAGCTCTGAGCCGCTTGGCTTCGTCAATGAAGGGTCTCTTTTCCGCCTCGGATAAAAGTTTCCACTCCGCCCCGAGCCGTTTGCTGATCTCGGAGTTGTGCATCTTCGGGTTCTCCTGGGCCATTTTCCGGCGCTGCCCGCGGGACCACACCATGAACGCGTTCATCGGACGCTTGACCCGGTCCGGGCTGTTCTTCTGGTTGTTGGCGGCCGAGTTGGAGTTGCCTGTGCCTCCCCCCGAAGTTTGCTGGGGGGCGGGAGGTTTCAGCTCGGTTTCCATCATGTTGTACATTCAAACTACTTTTGCCTGGAACCAGCCTTGAGCAGAGAAGCGAGGAGCAGCCGCAGCGGAGTCCCGAGTCGGACTTTTTTTTTTTTTTTTTCCTATTTTTTTTTTTTTCCTAGGGAGGGGTAGGAAAGGGGGGAGGGGGACTCCCGAAAACCACACTTGGATCAAGATCAGGATCTTCCTCTTCGCTGATGGATTAATAATGCTAATAACTGCTATTATTACCGCCGGAGTCTTGATTTTAAAAAACTTCTTCCTCCTTTTTCCCTTTTCTCTGCCTGCCGCTCGCTCTCTCTCTCTCTCCACCTCAGTCTTAAAGAGCCAGCAAACTACTTTACCCCCTTTTGCAAACACACACACTCTCTCTCTCTCTGCCTTGACAACTCCTGATACTTTTTTGAACAAGTTAATAGACAACCATCCATGTGATGGGGGCTTGTCAGGGAATAAATGTGTTCGCCCCGGCCAATCAGCGCGCGGCGGCTCCGCCACT
>NW_008596097.1:0-1264 GCF_000691845.1 Merops nubicus
TCTCAACCCAATACATTAATCAATGACGTGTGAAAAGAGGCATGTGCGCAACAAAAATACCGAGACAAAACCAAAACAATGGTGTGGGTCATCATCGAATAGTCAGCAGTAGTACAAATACTTTGTGAATGTTGCTCTGTGACTGTTCCTGGATCTACTTCCCCCCTGTAACCTCCAAACACACAAGGAATAACAGTTTGTTGTTGTGTATTGCCTTGTTTTGCAGTAGGAAAATTAACCAACCAAGTAGTGCTTGGGTTCTTCAAGTTACAATTTTATTAGTTACTCCAACTCCAGTCCCTAGTGGCCTGCTGCAGACATCAAACGCTAGCTGGAGGGGAATCTTGCATTCCCTGCATAGGAAAGGTACTGGAGTGTCGCTTATGTTCTTGCCCCAGAGAGATCCAGCACGAGGTCAGGACTAAGAGCTGTAACCAATTAACCAAAGCGTTTTGTTACAGAAGATACTCCTGGGTAAGGAAGATAACCAGGTAAGGAAGATCCCACCCTAACCTTCCCGCAGAGTGTAGAGCTGCATATGCACAACAGAAAGCAGACTCCATCTGCTTTCTCCTGTGCATATACAGCTCTGCACTCTGAATTTGGAAGAGAAATCAAGGAGATCACAGGGCAGTAAGCTACTGAACTGGGAAGAGCAGAGATGGAAAAACAGGCTTTCTAGGCTGGTAACTGTACCCCAGCCAATCCTGGAATGACTTAAAATTGGTTGATGAGGACTTGGTTAGGGATCAACTGAGCAATCACAATGTACATAATTCCATGGGCCTCGACGGGATGCACCAGCGTGTGATGCGGGAGCCGGCAGAAGTCATTGCTAGACCGTTCTCCATCATCTTTAGTAAGTCATAGAGAACAGGAGAGGTGCCTGAAGACTGGAGGAAAGCAAATGTCACTCCAGCCTTCAAAAAGGGCAAGAAGGAGGACCTAAGTAAGTACAGACTGGTCAGCCTCACCTCCATCCCCGGAAAGGTGATGGAAAAACTTATCCTTGGTGCTGCCTCTAGGCATATCAAAGACAAGAAGGTCATTAGAATCAGAGAATCACAGAATCACTATGGTTGGAAAGGACCTGTAGGATCATCAAGTCCAACCTTCATCCCAACGTTTCCCTAAATGTGCTACATTCCCTAAAAAAGTGCTACATCTGCTCATTTTTTGATCACCTCCAGGGATGATGACTCTAAAACATCATAGGGCAGCCCATTCCACTGCCTAACTCAGGAAAGAAATTCTTCCTCCTTTT
>NW_008596098.1:0-1628 GCF_000691845.1 Merops nubicus
TGGAACCAGGGAACTGTCTCTCCTTCCCCTCCCAGCCACTCCCCTCAGCCAGGAAATGCATCCCTAGTGCCTCCTCCCTTTCTCAGCCCCTCTCTCTCCTGCCCTGCTTTGTTGCTCACTCGTTCAGGGATTTTTTTTTCCAGCCTGAGGTTGCTTTTGGGAATGGGTTTGTTTGCTCCTGCCTGATCTTCCAGAGCTCAGGATGGGCAGGTCCCAGGCTCTGTTCTTTGCATACACTAAAACAGGTCAGAAAGTGCAGGGACTGCCTGTGCTCATTCGTGCTCCACAGAGCTCTTGGCTGGACAAACTGGGTTTCATCCACCTCTAGGGCATTGTGTGGGGATATTCTCCCCAAAAAAGGCAGTGATACAAACACCAGCTGAGGTCTCAGAGCTTAGAGGAGGCATGGGCAGTGCTTTTGTCATGAAGAATTTGTTTTTCCCCTGTTGGAAAGAATTTCCTTAGACCAAGAGGTGTTGAAATGAGTGTCATCACCTATGAGAGAGCAGCTTTTAGGGGTTGTGGGGAAAGCACAGACGTGCAGATCTTTCAGGAAAGGCAGTTACTCAAGGCTCTGATCCTGCACCCTCTTCTCTTGCAGGGAAGCCCTTAAGAACAGGCTTTAGCTTTCCTTCTTATCACGGGGCTCCAGCACAGGCTCACACATTATCTCCAACCAAGCACAGGGTGTTTCAGCAAGAACTATCAAATTGGGCTGTTTCCAGCAAGTCTTAGCACGCAGCTCTCCTACTCTGTAGGTGTCAGCAGAGACAATTTCAGATGAATGCTCATATCCAAAGTTTTTAAAATTTGGGCCAGTGAATCATTATCCTCTTATGAGAAGAGGAGTGGAAAATAACAGAATATAGCTGTAGTGGGGAGAGGACCTTTATGATCAGATACTGTAATGTTCAGTTATCTCAGAGAAGACACAGATGACTTAAACTAGTAGAATTTTTTTTATATTTTAAGTTTTTGGTAGAGGCCATCCTTCAGTTCTGTGTATACAGCACTCAATGCAACAGGATTGCTGTCCATGGGAGAGGCTCAGAGGTGCTATTTTATTTTAGAAAAAAATAGCTACGGTACTTTCCCCACTTACCCCTTTCTGAGGGAGCACTTCTGAGCTTCTTTTCTCAACAGAACAGCTGAAAGTTGAAGACCAGGAGAGTGAGAGATATCCCAGCTCTTCTAGGAGGGCTTTTATTTCAGCAGGCAAGGTACTGCCTATCTTGTGCTGTTCCCCTCCATGCTGTGAGGATGGAAAAAAAGCCTTTTGATTTCTCTGTGCAGAGCTGAGGAACACTACAGCCTGGCTAAGGGCTAAATTTACCCACAAGCCAAAATACCTCCTGGAGGTACTGAATGAAAAAAGTGCAGCAGGCCTATGAATGAATGACATACCTGCACAAGTCTTTCTAAAGCAGACAGAGGACACTGGGGGAGCTCGTGGAATCTCCCAGGCACTGCCCATCTAACAGGCCCCTCGTTGCCTAGGCCACTGCACCCACCAAGCATTTATTAAATGACAAAAAAATGACAACAAAGAGCTTTCTCCCACTTCTTTGACTCCAGCTCAGCACTTAGGGATCCCCTGAGGGGCACACCCAACGCCGCAGGCAGCGTGG
>NW_008596099.1:0-469 GCF_000691845.1 Merops nubicus
TTTTGGTTGGTTGGTTGGTGGCCTTTTCTGTTGTTGTTTGTTTGGTTTGTTTTGCAACTCGACTTTTATTTGCGAACAGTTATTTCCAGCCCCCACCCTCTCTTCCCTCGTTCCCAATTCCTCCCCCTTTTCCACCTCCACGTCGCTGATGCCTCTGCAAAAAGCAGAGTCAAGACGGCTCAGTTAGCAGCATGTCTCGTCGAAAGCAAGCGAAACCACAGCATCTCAAATCGGACGAAGAGCTGCAAGCGGAGGTAGTTTCTGAGCACGGTAAGGGCTCCCGGCGCCTCTTTCTCCTCTCTCTCCTTTTGTGAGTGTGTTTCGGATGGAGATAGGTGGATTTATGGTGATGGTGAATATGGGAGCCCAGTTACTCTGCAGCGGGAGAATGGGATTTAGAGCAGCTGGGGGAAGAGGCATCGGAACTGAGAAGTTAGCAGTTTAGCCAAGTTTCTGCAGCCCACCCCCT
>NW_008596100.1:0-2243 GCF_000691845.1 Merops nubicus
GCCCCAGTCAGGCTGACCTCCAGCTCACTCCACAGGTCGTCATCTGCAGTGGACGAGTCATGCCAGTCCCTCCTGTCCCACTCGGACATCAGCTATGACCGCACTGAGGATGATGTGGTAAGGAGGGCCCTGGTGCAAGTTCCAGAGTTCAGCTTCCCCTCATCGGTGAGGGAGTGGGTTTGCCCCACTCCTGCAGGGGGGCAGCTCCTTCTCATGGCCACAGTTAGGGGCGAGCTGCCCCAGGCTGCTGTTGGAGCCAGATGCTAGGGGTACCCCTGGCCTCGTGCAGCCCTGTCAGACCCCAGACTCCCTGCTGCCTTTCAGGATGTTGATGTGACAGCAGTGAGGACCCTGAAGCGCAAAGCCCAGGAGAGGCAGGTACGAGGGTAATGCTGGGGTGCAGAAGCCTTGGGTGCTGATGCTGAGGTGGGGTCTGCACCCCTTCATGGGTGAGGATCCCCAGGGTCTGTTTCTGCTCTCCTGCACTGTGCCTGTCTGACACACAGGTCAGAAACCTTAGCCCTCACAGGTTTCAGTGTGTAGCCCTGCCTGGGGTGCTGGCCCTGAGCCACACAAGGTTAGGAGACCCATATACTACTTCATCCCAGCACAGGAGGCTGAAAGGAGCCTGGCAGGGGGTTTAATTTATTGATGCTGAGCTGGGAGCGTCATCTCTCAGCAAACCTCCCACGATCAATAGAAACTCCATTACCCTCCGCTGTGGCCCAGCTGGGCTCCTCAATAATTCATTTCCACGTGTGGGCATCCCACACCCTGCTCCACTTGCACCTCTGCATTGCAGGCCTGGCCTGGCCTCTCCCAGCCCCAGGGCTGGCTCTGACCCAGGTGAGGGACCTGGGTCCCCATGGGCCCCAACGGTGCCTGGTGTGGGGCAGGCAATGCTGGGAGGGAGAATGAGACTAGGACCTTTTGTGGGGCTGAGACCAGTTGGCTAGGGTGTTCTGGGGTAAGGGGCAGAGTTGGGAAAGGTGTGCCTGTTTACCCCTCACCCCATCTTCTCTCCCCAGCGTGTGTCCCTGGCTCCTCAGATCGGCCCCATGGTTGTGGCAAAGCGGCACCGTTCTTCTGTGACACCTCACAACACTGTGAGTGGGGACCCCAGCACTCCCTGGGCGGTAATGGTGTGTGTGGGCTGCCCCAGTGCCAGAAGGCAATGCTGCAACCTTCAGTCTTGCAGACCTGTGGGTGCTGTGGGGTCTGGGGGTGCTCAGCTGTCTCCTCTGAGCACCTGCGCCCTTCAGCCTATATTCCTGTACCCATGGTGACAGGACTGCAGGGACAGGGAGCAGGCGGGACGGACCTTGTGGGGAGATGGTGGAGCACCATGGTGCTGCAGCCAGGCATTTTCTTACTGTCCCCCATCTCTGCAGGAGAGTGTCCCCCCTCCTGCTGAGGTCCCAGGCTCTGCTGGCAGCCTTCTGCCCAGCGCTCTGGTGCCACGACGCTGCTCTCGCCAAGGACATCGTGACTCCACACTTGCAGGTCACAGGAGGGGCTGGGGAAGGATCTCATGGGTGATGGAAGAACAGTCTTGGGGTGCTGCTGACACATAGTGAGGGGATCTACTGGGGGATGCTTGTCCCACCATGGGGGTACTGGGCTCCTTTGGACATGCCAAATGCCAGGGCAGCTGGGATGCTGCAAGGGCTCCCTGGGGAGGTGGAAAGCCTCTCCATACCCCAATTGGGAGCTGTGATGGCTTGCTTTTCAGGGCCCCCTCCGCTTCCTCCCTTCTCTGCAGAGCTGACCACGGTGTGGGGCACCAATGAGGATCGGGGCTGCTGCACCCTAGGGCGGAAGAGCCACACCGAGAGCAGCTCTGTGGGGCAGCCAGCACCAGCCCCCTTATCCTCGCCTCCACGGGGCCTCCCACCACGCCAGCACCAGTTCTCCTCCAAGACGGTGTGTCCCAGCCTCGCTCCCCTCTCTGGGCTGCTACAGAGGGAGGAGCCAGGCAGGGGGAGTTGGTCTGAGGAAGGCGGGGTGTGGGCAGACTTTCTTCCCTATCCCGGCTTTGTCTGCCTTGGGGATGAATGGGGGTGCTGGGGGCTGGTTTGAGGGGATAGAATGATACTGAGTAGGCTGGTTTGGGGGGATGGAGTGGTACTGAGCATCTGCATGAAAGGGGGACCCTGACTCTATTGCCTTTCTGCAGGTGCTCCGTCCTGAGCCATGTGGTGCCTGCGGCTCCCGCATCCACTTTGGGAAGGGTGGCGGCAAAA
>NW_008596101.1:0-327 GCF_000691845.1 Merops nubicus
TGGGGACAGAGAGGGGATCAGGATGGAGACAGGGATGAGGATGGGACAGGGATGAGGATGAGGATGGGGACAGGGATGTGGATGGGACAGGGATGGAGATGGGACCAGGATGGGGAGAGGGATGAATATGGGGTGAAGGATGGGGATGGAACCGGGATGGGGACAGGGATGGGATTGGGATGTGGACAAGGGTGTCCATGGGACAGGGATGGGGACAGGGACCAGGATGGGGAAAGGGACAGGGCTGGGGACAGCTCTGCTCGGATGGAGGCGTCCAGCTGCGGGGCAGGAGGAAATGGGGAGTTAAGGATACTGGGGAAGTGGGGC
>NW_008596102.1:0-531 GCF_000691845.1 Merops nubicus
AATTCTACAAGACCCATTTAAAATGATTAACCAAGTACTGTCTAGAAAAACACCTCCAGATGGAATACCCAAAAAAAGAACAATCAAGAAATGATATAACCAAGTTGAATATTACTCTAACCTTTTCAAACTTGAAGAGGGACCAAACAAACAACTTAAAATTCAAAAACAAATTACCTCTATAAAAAAAAAAAATCTAATGATAAAAATTCCCAGTCCCATTAAAGAAACTCCAGAATACCAAAGTGAAATGACAAATACTTGATTAACAAACACTTCAAACCGGAAGAAAAGTGTGAAAATTTAAATCCACGACAATTAACCCCTCTCCAGATAAACGACTGATAAACCAAAATAAAGATAATACCCAAACTAAAAAACTAAATACAATACTCAATATTTTTATAAGAGAAAAAACATCCAAGGATACTATATATATTTACATTAATTCCTTTTACATTTTTAAAGACTGTATCAAATGGATCACTTTCTAAGAACAAAATAACTAGGAAATTAACAGAGTCCCAGTCT
>NW_008596103.1:0-207 GCF_000691845.1 Merops nubicus
CACCCATCCATCCAGCCATCCATCCAACCTTCCATCCATCCTTCTCCATCTCCATCCATCCATCCATCCGTTCATCCATCCATCCATCCATCACTTTCTCCATCCAACGTTCTCCATCTCCTTCCTTCCTTCCATCCATCCATCATCTTCATCCATCCTCATCCATCCTCTTCATCCCCCTGCTCCCCAACCCCCCTAGAAGCCCCC
>NW_008596104.1:0-20263 GCF_000691845.1 Merops nubicus
GTCAGCCCCCAACCTGTACTGGTGCAAAAAGGAAAACTAAGCTTTCCTCAGTCTCATTCTGTGTGGTACTGTGTAAACTGTTGCACTGCATAGTGGTGCACCAGGCCAGGTTCCTGCTTTTCAGAGTTCAGCCCAATCTTTTATTTCCAACAGTCTAACCTGAGCAGTAAAGAATAGGCAGCTGTCCATCACTTGAAATGAAACTGTTGTATCTTACAGCTTCATTTACATTGAATTTTAGAGTTTTATTAGCAAGCCCAAGTCCTCTCTACAGTAATGTCTATGTCTTTATTAGTGCCTTTGCTAGAAAGAGATTTTTCAGCTGGGTCAGATAAACAACAGTGATTTATGCTTCTGAGTTTGCTCACCATGTACAATGGTTTTGCTCAGGCAAATGATACACAAATGTATATAGCACATGTTTTAAAACCTAGACTGAACTCATGGACTATTTGTATTTTCATGGTGTAGAATGGCCTGGCAACTTTTCAGTTACGGAATAAACTGTTGGAGCATTTAGCATCGTTGCCTGGCTGTTTGTTTGGTTTGGTTTTTTTTTTGTCATTAGGACATTGGACACACAATGTTATTGGTTGTTTTCTGAAATTAGTCTATTAATGTACCCAGTCCCCATTGCTCACTTGTGCTCACTGTCATGCCTGTGAACATCAGCCTGTGCACTGACTGAGGTGTGGTGCGAAATGGAGTGACACACAAGTAGTCCAAGAGGATATAAAATATCCAGAAAAAAAATTACCGTACAGTTTCATAAGACATCATATTCCTGTAACCAGTGGCAGTTAAGATTTCTTTTATCTGCTCAGTCATAACTGACTGACTGCACACCTTTGAGTGGCCAGGCCAGAGAGGAAGGTTGTCCATTTCTCTCTTGGCTGCAGCACGCTGAGATGAGTGAAAGCTTTGACAAGGGGAATATTGTCCACTCCCTGAGTGCAACTGCACAGGTCTGGGAAACAATCAGTGAGAGCTGCTCCCCCTCGGAGCTCTGCTGGACACCAGTTCAGCCACAGTTGCCGCACAACATGTTTTCTTCCTCAGTAAACCAGATGAGAACCTATTATCCTTTACCAAGTCCACCAATGTAAGACTACAAAAAAACCAAAATGTGATGTAAAGGTCAATACATTTTCCTTCTTGTAATTTTGGACTTCACTTCAAGGTTAGTGTAGCATTTCCTAACTGATTTGGTCCCAAATCACCTCACAGGGATCTAATACATATATGCCACAGATACCTGAGGAGTTTCAGCTTGTGCTCTCCATGCATAATCTTTCACATTGCAGCCATCTGGGCACACGGGAATTTGTGAAAGATTATTTTACAGCTTCCTTTTCTTTCTGTGCTACTCAGAGAGGCTCTTCTCTTTTACATGCTTTGCCTGGAAAGGAATTCCCAGTTTCAAGTAAAACTGACTTACTCCTCATTTTCACTATTTTAGTACATGCACCTTCCACACAGAACTGTGAACCCAGTTATATGGCTGGTTTCCAACAAACCTAGCTTCTCAACAGCTTCAAATGAATGCCACATTTTTCTGCGTTTTTTCATCCACCCTGAACTTCAGCATTTTGACAGCTATTTACTACCTCCCCTGACCCAAAACAGCTGCAGCTTACATGATGTTATTCTATCACTGACTAATGAAAAAGAGCACTGAGATGAGAAATGGTACTCAAACTTCTGGTATTCATGACATCACTGATGCTGCTGTAAAGTGTTGTGAGCAGCTACATAGATTTGCTTTCACGTAAGCAGATGCTTTGGTTTCTTTCCTCCTTGTTTGAGTATGGAGGCCTCTTTATTCTCTTTCTGCTGTGCTCAAGAGCTCTGAATGGGCCTACATAGATCTGTTATGAGGCACTGAGAGAGTTATTAGGCTGATAGCCTAGACTGGCTGGCAAACAGAACAAAACCCCATCCCTCTGTACAGTAGTCAGCTGCCAGTCTTCAAGGGGCTTTCATGGTGTTCTTTCAACTATGTGTAAATTATCTGTTCTGCAAAATGGACTGTTCTCCTGAAGGATTAGGCAGCTTATCACTACCACATAATTTCCTCAAAGAAGAGCTGGCTCACTGTTCCTTTTCATGCCATTAATGAGTTACTTGAGCCAAAAAGCACAGCTTGTAACTACAATTACATTAAAAACGCTTTGTGAAGATTCCTCTGATCTTCGCTAATAATAAAATAGACAAACTTTGACCTGGAAGGGTGACTTCAGCAGTTGTCCAGTAAGTCTGCTGAACACAGTGTGAATTTGCCACAGCCAGGCTTCAGACAGATTTCTGTGGCGTGCTGTTAAGTTATCGTGCCTGCTTCATGTCCACGAAAGCCTAGACACGGACTTGTGCTGAAGGGTGAACTGTGCCTATTGCTTGTTTCTCAGCCTGTAACCATTTATCTTTCTGAGGTAAGACTATACCGTCTGGTTGGACTGTCAGACTTTAACTCAGAAAAACAGAGATCCGCTGGAGCCGTATGAGGATTATCCCAGATGAATACTATCAAAATAACACAGCAGAACTTGTTAACACTTATGAATTAATTATGATTGATTTATACTCTTTTTTTCAGGAACATACTTGTGTAGCCACATTTAGTTGTTCTGAAGACTTGGACAAAATTTTAGATTTGTATGTTTGATTTCTCCTCAACCTCAGCATTTTAAAAACTCCATATTTAATAACACTGTGTCATTCCATATTTAATAATATTGTGTCATTCTTCACCAGAAGTCTAGTTACATTCTAACGTGTATTATGGAAAAAAACTTTGAAGGTGGTCTCAGATATTCACTTTCACGTGTACCCTTCAGTGAAAGTTGAAGTATGGAAATATGAATAGGAAAACCTTCAATTAATTTTAAAGAAAACCACAGTAGTATTTTAGCCACAGAATTACAGAGATGAGACATCTGACAACTTGAGACATTACTTGAAACTGATTTATTTTCTCAATATATGATAGCATTTATTCCTAGTGGGAATAAATATACTCCTAGTGGGAGTATAAGTTTCACACACTGATGGCCTAAATTTTGCAGAATCACTACACTCATGTGAATATCTTAATCTTAACATCCTAGAAGAAACAACCTTGATGTTTTTTTTCTTTACTCCATCTGATCTACATCCATAACCTGAGCCTGCAGCTTTGGTACAGTACCATTTCTCTGACTGGCAGACTATTTTAAGCTTTCATCTTCTGTTTAACCAGAGATGGAGTGCATAATAATTCTGTTTTTTCCTCCTTCATCAAAGTACAAGAATCCAAAGCAAAAACAGGTGCAGTTTTGCTGGAATCAGGCTGCATTGAGCTATATTTTTTTTACTAAGCTTCTGATTTTGAAAGGAAAGATCATGAAAATTAGTACAAATAAATTACTATTCCACTGTGTACATGAGAAAATCCTTCCATATTTAGGTACCCTTCAATTGCCAAAAGATCAAAATAGAGTGGCAATGAGAAGTGGTCACAGAGACCTATTGAATGAAAGCTCTATAAACAAGCATTTGGGAAATGAGATGCAGCCAAAGTAAGAACAACAGAGATCCTTTGCTGTTTAAAACATGAACAAAACTCTGAAAGTACTTCTGGAATGATTTCTCTGTTACTACTGAAAAGTTCTTTCTAAGTCATGTTGCCATTTGTCTCTCAAGAATATTCACTGGACAGTGAAAATGGTGTTAGCTCTATTTTTGCTTTCTTTCTGAATGCATTTCAATGAAAACAACTTTATTTTTGTCCCAGAAACTCATCTGCTCCTGCCATTTGATGTGTTTTCTAAAGCCAGAATCTTTACATGCACATCACAAGTTCTTTGACTGGAAGAGTATACGTCTAATAACCGGAGTTGATGAGTGAAAGGTATTCATAACAACCTTAGGCTTGTATAGCTCTGCTGTACCTAGAAATGGTTTCACAGTTTAGCCACCAAAGAGTATCTTGAGACTGGAAATAAAAAGGAATGGTAGAGGTGACAGCCTCTGCTATGCTCATCCATATGTTGGGTTTAATCATCCAGGCGAGATGGCACTACTTTTACCTTCCTTATATTTAACAGTCCTCCACATTTCCCTCTTATTTCCACCTCTTCCCCCTCAAACACCAGGCAGCTGAAGCTGGTTCCTCTGAACAAGACTTAGGCAGGGTCAAGGCCCCTCTGGATGAGGAAAGAGTTTTACTCTGGCAGTTCAGTGCAGTTGCACAGAAATCGACATATTAACCCCAGGCCTTGGCATTCAGACAAAATATGTCATTCTTGCCTTTGGCACCGAGCTAGCTGTCTGTGGGGTTTCTAAAGTCTTCAGTATTAGATTTATGTAAGCTTTAGAGGGGGAAAAAGAAGAGGGCCAATAGGGTTCCAAGTAGTTCAGCAAAACTTCTGTTGCTGCATTCCCTAAAATTCCAAGGCTCAAAGTTCCCCTCCCATGATCAGCCCTCCATTACAGACAAAAATCAGCCGTAACATTCTTTGATGTTAGGCTCATAGTCTTTCTCCAGATGCCCAAGGACAGACTGTGTCTGAGGAGCTTACCAGCAATGGCCTATTAAAGATCGGTTAAAAAACACTAGTTTGGTAAGCGCTGGCAATGTCACAAAAGGACTTTTTCAGTACTGTCAACTAAAATGATTTCTACAAGAGTCATGATGTTCTGACTTTCACAATTCCTTTTGTTTGCCTCTTTTTACAACTCTTTGCTGGACTTAATATTGCAGGAGTTCGGCTTTTTTTCAAGTTTTCTGGTTTTCCTGGCTCAGAGGTAGAATTTGAAAAAGTGCAGAGTTTAATCCTACAGGCTCAAAACCCTCTCAAATCAAACACAAGGAGTCCCAGTTGATGTTTCAGAGAACATGAGATCCATCTTTCAATAATTTACATGTTGATTCTTCATTTTAAACACTTCAGGATTGTATTTTTACACAGATGATAGAACTATCTAACCATTTCCAACAGTAGGTTAAATAGCATTGGTTTTATATAATTCATTGTTAAACTTACATCCAGAAAATGCCAGCACAATGTTGGAAGGCCATGAAATTCAGCTTTGCTCCAGGGAACTGATGCGACATCATTCATTGTTCACTAAAGCCACTTGGCTTATACAGAACTAGGGCTTCATTGTATCTGTCTCAACAGTCCTCCCTGTGCTGACAGGTTTTTACATTGAGTTTTTAGCACTCTAATGCTAATGCCATTGAACTTGATAGAAATCTTAACTATTGTTTCAGAGAACTGTGGTTCAGATTATGTAGAGAACATTTTAAAATGGACTCAATTCTTCTTCAAAGCCAGAATTTTGCAGACTTCAATGAAATAGGAACGTCTTAGATACTTTTGCACATTGTTGATTTAAATGGCTGCCTGTTGGATGAATTATGTTCTTTACACTATGTTGACATACATCTTTGAAATATGTTCATTTTGCCAGGTACTCCTGTGCATTTTGGATAGTCATTTACACCTGTACAACAAAAAGGTAAAGCTGGCTGTTTGATAAATCATTTTGGGTGGGTTAAATGGCTACATAAGACACTAAACTCGGAAAAAAAAAATGGGACTAAGTGGCAATTTACTATGTGGCATCAGTAACAAAGCCTGTTATCAGATAAACTCAGTGATAGAAATTGCTGGCCAGACTGGATGGAGTGAAAAGTAGATTCTTAATTTTCTTGTCAGCAATTCACAAATCATTCCGTAAGCAAGAGAAATAATGAAACATGATTCTTGTCATGTTACCCCAAATTGTTCTCTTCCCTATACTCATCCATTTTGACTGAAATTGGACAGTAGATCAAAAGACTTCAGGCTGGGAAGAGGAGGATATTTAGAGGCAGGCAAATTTGGTGAGATTATGTAAGCATCCTGGTTTGGGTTAGGGCTAATTCTATTCAGTGATTTTAATTTTCAGCTATGGCTCTTCTAACTAACTGGGCTTTGTAAAGTTAACAGCAGATTTTCGTAGACAGTGTCTGCTTCTAGCACTGATAACACTCAGTGTTTAGAGTTACTACCAAGTGTTGGTGTGCAGAAAGGCTCTTGCTTACCCTTGCTCCTGTGCAGACCAGGGTCACTGATAAATCTTGTGTGCCGTGTTGGGAGTGCAGAAAGTAAAAGGCCACACCTGCGGGGAGGATTGAACAGGATGGGTGACCCTAAACTGAGCAACAAGGTATTCCATCCCATCAACGTCACATTCGGTATAAAGCTGAGGCATCATAAGGGTCAAGCTCTCTTCTTCAATGGTCAACATCCAAGGAAGACTCTGTCCATTTTGCCTTTGATCCCAATCCGTGTGTCCTGAACCCCATTCCAGAATCCAGCACCTGACTCTGGTTCCTGTCTGCCACTGAGTCTAGACTGGTCTTCCGCCCATGCCTGTTCCACAGCATCAGTGCTGACAGTGACATAATTGCCCTCAGGGGGATTGGGTTTGCTATTAGTTTTGTATATGCTTGTATATATTCAATTTTATTATATAATTTCATTAAAGCTGTCTTGGTTTCTAGTCTATAAGTCTCTTTCTATTATTTCCTTTCTCTTCTGCTTTAGGAGGGGAGAGAGGTTAATGAAAAGCAACCTGTCATTCGTCTAGTGGCCAGCCTAGCTCTAAACGTTGACAGCTTCATTGGCACACAACATGGTACACAGTATTTAGCAGGGACCAAAATACATCACATGCCACAGAAGAAAATATCTTCTATCTAGCTTCTAGCTAGCTCTGTAAAATGCTGTCCCACGGAGACTTTCTCCAAACTTGCAGCTCCTGTTTCTGACTAGAAAAACTGGAATAACAGACCTGCTATTGTTTTCCATATCTCAGCTGAACAGATACTATGTGTACTTCCAGTCCCATTTTTGACTTTCAAAGAGGTGACTGCATGTGTAGAGAAAACAAACACAGGGATTTTCAAAAAGTAGCTAAGGAAATCCAGCCTGTTGCTAGTCTACCTGTTCACCATACAGGGATGCTTATCCCCACAGGAAGAATGAAAAAGACTTTTAAAACTACAAATCCAAGTGAATAAAATGTCCTTATTGCAAATAAAATGGCACTGGTTTAAGCACGAGAAATACTCCACAGAATGAGCCATCCCCTCCTTCACTTAGTTACACTTTGATGGGTGACTTTCAGTGAGTTCACTACTGAAATCATGATACCTAGAAAAGGCAAACACATTTAACTGCAGATTGTACTGTGGTAGTCTCACTAAACTATGAATAGATAGAATTTTTGAGGAGACACAATTAAGAAACCAATTATATGCAATGAATGATAGCAGAGGATTAACAATTAAATGTAAAACGTGGCTTTTTGTAACTGGCAAAGTTCCTATCATCCTCCATTTCAGAAAGATGGACTTGGCTTAGACATAATACAGATACAAGTATCTGTTATGATTTTTGATGGATTTGAAAGGCATCAGCTGAAGGTCCTCCACTCTCACACAGCAATATTAATTGGATTCAGCTGAAAGCTTCAGAATAGATGATATTAAACTATTTGACAAGTGTTCCTTCTAGGGGACTTACTACTGTATTTGTCTTAATTATTAATGTAAAACCCCTACAGAAGTAGAATACATCTTTTCTTAAGACTAACTATAAGGAATCTGGGAATTCTTCAGCAGCTTCATATTAAATTCAGAAAGGAAATAATGAACTGAAAATAATTTTAAAGAAAAATCTACAGTTCCTCTGTTACCAGAACTGATTATATCTTTTCTGTGTAAGGCAAAGGGATTTGTGTCTATAAGAAAAAAGCAGATGTACATGGGTTGTAGATGAAACGGAAGATGTACACAACCCAGCAATAACTAAAAGTATAGGCATTGTTAGTTATAGTCCAGTGTATCCCATAAACTCTCAACTGCATTTTCTTATTATATATTTGGGGAGGGAAAATAGTTTTAACATAATGGAAAGGCCTATGCTCAGGAAATGCAAAACATTTTACAGCAGCACTGTTCACAAGACTCCATCGTGCCTCCTGTATTTTTTTATCCTTTAGAGCACTGACACTACTGAATAGAAGAACTTCAAAATCACTTTAACACTTAAGTGCCTTCTGTGTTGAGACAGGCACTTCAGCTTCCTGCTGTGCAGGTAGAAAATTAGATGTCCAAGAAATCAGCTGTTAGAAAGATTGGTTTAAGTGAGGCAAGAGAAAGAGCCCATGCAGAGCAGCCATGAGATGAGAGGAGACAGGATTCATCCCCGAATACTGAAATATTTTAATTTGTGACAACAACTGCTTCCTCAGAAGGGACTGGTATGCCCCTTTGATATACTGAAATCTTAAGTCATAGACACAAAAGTATCTCCCTTATGAGGAAAGGCTGAGGGAGCTGGGTCTCTTTAGCCTGGAGAAAAGGAGACTGAGGGGTGACCTCATCAATGTTTATAAGTATGTAAGGGGTGAGTGTCAGGAAGATGGAATTAAGCTTTTTTCAGTGATGACCTGTGACAGGACAAGGGGTAATGGGTGCAAATTGGAGCATAGGAGGTTCAAGGTGAATATCAGGAAAAATTTTTTTACTGTGAGGGTGCCGGAGCACTGGAACAGGCTGCCCAGAGAGGCTGTGGAGTCTCCTTCACTGGAGTCATTCAAAACCTGCCTGGACGCCTTCCTGTGTGAGGTACTCTAGGTGACCCTGCTCTGGCAGGGGGGTTGGACTGGATGGTCTTTCGAGGTCCCTTCCAACCCCTATGATTCTATGATTCTATGATTCTATGATTCAGAGTGTAACACAGGTTTAAGCTAGCTAAATAGTGTTAACTACTACATTTAGAAGACTATCTGTACAACTCTGAATTAAGAAAATAATATAGTAATGTTTGGTTTTCCTTTAAAATATTTGTTAGCAGCTATTTGGGCTAGTTCCTGTTACAGTTTTTTTAGTGAGAGGGTAGTATGCCTTTCAAAAGAGTCCTTAAGGTAGTCTGCAATTCTGCGGAAAAACTGTCTGGTTAATGCCTTTTGTGGATTACTTAAGCTGTTTTTCTTGGATAAGATTAATTTCTTGCAAAATTGGTTCTAGTGAATGAGTTCCATATGTCAATTTGTGTATCGGGTAACAATGAGAGGTTTTGAAATGCTAAAGAAACAGAGGGGGGAAAAAGAAAAAAAAAAAAAAAACATAATGTTTTGTAATCACGTGCTTTCAGCTTTCCAAGGAGAAACTGCTCATCTTGTGCTGTCGTAGCCTAAGGCCAAAATTCACAAACCCAGATGCATAAGGTTAAACTGCTAAATCTGTATTTATTCTCCTACACAAACGCAGTTTCATTTTCACCCTCACCTTCCAGCTTTAAAAGGTCATTTACAGCTCTCTTTATCTCATCTTTTATGAGGGTGGATTCACAATTCATAGCACTTAGCATATCTTCATTTATATAAGTGAGGTTATGGTAAATTTCAGTGCTTAGAACATGTTACTGAATATATATTTAAGGCTAGATTCTGGCAATCAAAATATATCTTAACCCTAAGAAAAACTTATACTTTCCTTTTCAGGCCTTTTATGTATTTGTTTTTCAGTGGAACTCATCTTTGGGTCAGGTGTGGCTTCTCTTGCAGCAGATGTACATTAGTATAAACAAACAATTGTCTAGCTTGCAAATTGCATAAAACTCAAGTTGTACAAAACCAGTCAATTCATGATTACATTAATTGCAACCGCATCAAGAAAGATGTGTAAGGGTGCACCTTGCTGCCACAGTTCTGCCACATATGTTACATTAGTACTGATAAAAATGACAAATATTTTCTTCCTTTATCACCAAGAAAAATCAAATCTGGAGTCAAGTTACCACGGTAAAACTTGTTGCAACCAAAGACGTGAAGTGTGGGCCTGTTTTGAAGTTTGGTACAAAGTGACAACGAAGACTTACAGAGAAGTTAAAATTATATTTTCATTACTCTAGTGTTAGTTTTTGTAAATAAACACAGATTAATATAACTCCTTATTTTTGTGTACCTGAAGAAGTGCTCACCCTTATTTCTCTGATAATTTCTCTCCTGTAATTACCAGTTTTGGAGTTAGAGTGATCGGTTCTTGATCAGTCTGAAAATCTGAAATTCAAATCTGAACTTAATACATGTTATGCAAAATATAGAGAAATCTAGGAAAGCATTACATTGCAAAGGGAATTGCTTATTGGTTCTGAATTAACATGTTTCATCATACTAAACTCTTCCTCCTTGGTATATACAATATGCATTAACTCCTGGAGCTGCTTTGTGACTACAGATAGGTAGCACATGGCAGTTTTCAAACATAAAAGTCACAACTCAGAAACAGATCTTTTCGATATAAATAGATTTCAGGTAAAACCTTATTTAGCATCGTGACTCTCCTGCATTCAAACCACTTAAAGCAGCTTTGAAAGTCTATGGAGACAAGCGCTACACGTCAGCAATATGCACAGGATTTTGGCCTGTGCACTGCTCCAAGAATAGCCATGGTTATGGGATGAGTTACTCATTTCCTAAGGTCTCTGGGAGTGAAAGTGCTTATTTACTTGGATGATATCTTGATTGCTTCAGAGTCATAAGTGTACCCAAAACTGCCTATTTCTGCCACAGTCCATCCGTTTAGGACCCGAAGGACTTTATTAAGTATAGAAAAATCTATATGACCCCTTTTTCTAGCTCTGGCCTGCTGGGATTCACAGCGGATGCGTGAACGCTCACTTCTCAGAGAGGGAAGCCATTAGCAGTGCATGCTGCTCCGTTGCTGCTCTCACTGAGGGTGTTTCCATATTTAGGAAAGTTCATGGGGTTGCCAGAAGCCCTGATCCCTTCTGCTGCTGTGACCCTACTTGTTTTAACAGCTGAAAGGCAAGAGGAGAAGAGTGAGAAAGCAAATATGCTCTGCCTCGGAAGAGGCAGAAATCCATCGTTGTCCTGCATGCCTCAGAGATCCAGAGCCAAAATCTCAGGAGACAAAATTTACTTTTCCTACCAAGCAGATTTGTAGGGTTACACTGTCTCAGCTCAGGAGAAAGCTGACAGTTCCCCAGGATCAGCCAATCTACATGGCCACACAAATATATCTGAAGTTGTACGTATGCTGAGTTATACTAAAGGGAGGTTCAGCTAACCCTTACTTAGGCACTGCTTCTTTCTGCTGTTTCTCTAATATTTGACCTGAGTTGCTGCAATGAGAGAGGCACTTGCAGCTACTGCTGAGTGATAGAAAGTGTCCAAACACTGAGAAACTCAGTACTTCAAACAGCAGGGCTGGTACACTGTCTTTGTCTTTTGGGATTAAAGGCTAATCCCCTCCTGAAGCTCAGGCTGAATTGGCGCTGTGTGCTCGTATCTCCCCCTCTCTTCAGATCATTGGGAAAGCTGTTGTGGAGTTGCAGCTAAGACCAAACATATTCTAGTGTACAAACAAGTTAATGGAGACCATAGCCTTTGTAATTACATTTTCCTTTTTTCCAAGTATCCTTAAAGCACAGGCACGTATTAGTTTCTAAATTACAGAAGTGTTGCATTTGCAATACAAAATGAAATTGTGAATCATGCATAATGGAGGAAGGCAATGTTATGTGTAAGTAACACAGATAGTGTTCATTTAAATCCACAATAATGGTGTTCTTAAACCTGAATGGAATTCTTATCTGAAATCCTTAAGGGGAAAAAAGAAAATAAAATTAAAAAACACCACACCACTCTGTGTCATAGATTTATTAGAAGCAGGGATCACCGTAAGGTTAGACACACCACAAAGGATATTGAGCATGATCCCATTGGATGTAACTAGAGAAATTAAAGTTGTTGAAAGTGAAATATGTTTCTATGATGCACAGTTCTGGTAGGCTTATTTCTGAGCTGAAGGCAAGAGCATGTAAGAACAGTGAAAGCACAGCAACACAGGACAGCATGATGCTGGGTCACTGGAGGGTTTGCTAACCAGCACCTGTCTCATGCCAAAGTGTTCCATGTTGTGCCATTGCCACTACTCTCAGCTTTCTGGCCAGATCAGCACTAATTTACCCACATGCTTATGTCATCATATTTCCAAGATCCAGCCTGTTTATGAGCATTTAGTCTAATGGCACAGCATACAGCCACTTATCATACTGTTCGAAATATCATGCTTCAGCAGAACCAAAGTACCTGTTCATCTCCTGGGTTTCAGTCATGGCAAACCAGAGAGTAAAAGCTGAACCCCAAGTGGTCTTTGTTACAGGAGATCTTAATTTCTTGGCAGTTTAACAGATGTGTAAGTGCTTGAATGCATGTTTAATGAATGCCTAGAAACTTAGAGCATCTCTGACATTATTACTCAGTTTCCTGTGAATGCAGAAAGTTTTTCCATGTTTCTACACTGCTGTATTTCAGTACTGCATTTTGCATTGCTGCTCTAATATAAGTGCTTTGATGATGCTGGCATTTTTTTAAGACTGAAAATGTTTACAAGGTGTGAAGTTCTGGTCACCAGCACACTTGCTATAGGAAGAAGAGGTCGTGATTTTCTGGTCATGGTTAGCTGTTCTAAAAATGGTAGAATCATATTGCACAAGATCATAAAGAAGTATAAGAACATAAATTAATGGGACTTGTTTCCAGAGCAAAAAAACTCTGTAGAGTCCCACCTGAATATATGGTATTAGGGCATTGACTTAAATATCACAGGGAGACAAAGCTTCATAAACCAGTACAACAACAATCCTTCAGCAAGTAATGTTCCCCACTCCTAAGTAAATGCATGTAGCCTATGAATGAACTGTCCTGTTGAACAGAAGCTGGCAGCTGAGCAGTTAAACTGGAGAGGGCTCTGTGGACCACAGTGACTTTTCTTTAGTTCGTATAAATCTGGAGAGCCATAACAGTGACAGATCTGTGAGGAGAATTGGGACATACCTCCAGAATTTTTCTAAGTAACACAATATATTGTAACTCTTCTAAAATAAATTGAATTTTTCACTGGAGGTGGCATTTTTCCCTTTCTTTTCTATCACGAGAGGTGGTAATATCCTTTTATCATCTGGTGTAATAACAATATGAGAAGAACTGAAACTCATCAGTATTTGCTAGTGCCTATTCCCCCTGCAGAACTTCTTCAACATTCTTATCTGTATATGAGTCTTCCATTGGAGAATTGCTTTGTTTAGTTAGATTAGAGTTACAGAGGGCTTTTTTTTAGATGCTGTCTTAAGCAAGACTTTTTGACAAACAGATGAACCATGAGAGAAAGAAATCAGAGAGCAGATCTAGTAGCCCAGCTTCCAGACTTTAGTTTCTGAGTTTCTTATCCCACAAATTGTCTTGGTCTTCAGTAGGAACTGTTTCACATACCAGTCACAGTACAAACATCTCAGCTCTTTCAACAGATACCAGTACCAGGGAACATCTCCTTTTCTGTCTTTACTAAGTGCCCCAATTTAAAAAGAACACATTGACAATTAAGTACCAGTGCATGAAGGTGATTTATGAGGTCTGTTTACTATACAGCAAAACACATAATTGTACCCTCAGGACTAGGATACAGGTTGTTTGTATTTGATGTGCGCTAAGCTAACAGTCTGTCAGTACCTATTCACAGTGAAATGCCTTGAATTATGCTAACAAATCTTGAAAATGTGTTTTCCTAGCTAGAAGGGTGGTGATATTGTAATTTATGTGAAGGATGAGGCACTAGTTTACCATGCTGAATAGTTTACAACCTACATAGCCTTCAGATACATATACCCTCAATTTTAACCATAAGTCTGTAAAATGCCTATGTGTATACATGTTTGTTGAAATTAGAACAAGAAATAGAAGAAATGTAACATTTTTTGGAGACTTGACATGAACAGGAAAAAAAGTCATCTGCTTCTTTATTGCCCAGTGTTTTGGTTTTGAGCAACCATAGGAACTTATCTGCCCCACCTTAGACCTGCCAGGCACTTTCACTTTGTGAAAGAAGTTGCAAAGATGGTTCAGGAGAAGACAGACTCCTGCAGCAAATCCTAGAGCAAAGGATGGGAAACCAGCCCCTGCAGCTTTTTGGAAGTAGACCTTCAACAGCTGGTGGAGGAGCTGTCTGGCCTTGGGCTATGGCTTGGTTTTGCTACAGCAAAGAAACGGTCCCAAGAGGGACATGCATTTGATAGGGAAAAAAAATCAATGAAGAAAATGTGCCATCCTTCTTTTGTGCAGAGGCAGCAGAGTCCAAATACATTTTTAGATCATCACATGTCCACAAATAAGCCATGTATCAACACCTCACCAAGGTGGATCAGCACTTAGCAAAGCTCCCCCACTCAGCTTTTACTGCCACACAAATCAGCAAAACTGTGTCAGCTGAGAGCATATGTGAATCCAACCTATGGTCTTTGCCCAAGGATTTTCTTGGGATTTGACCTCTCAGGCGTCATACTTCACACCTGGGACTCCCTGTTACTATGATGCTACCACACAAGAAAATCATGCACCACTAGCATAGTCCCTGGTTTCTCTCTATCATAACAATTCTAGGATAAAATTTTTCTTCCTCCCTTAATTTGCATGTTTGGATTGCAAGATCAGGAGGAGGCCCAAGCATGTATAATTTGGGCCTCACGATATCTGGGAAACTGCAGGAAGTCCCTTATTGTTGACCCCTCCGCCATTGCACAACCAGATGACAGGAGATACAAGAGAGGCAAACTGCTTCTCTGCCCCATAGCAAACTAAAAGCAGATTGGATAAAGAGGGCTTAATAAGTCTGTGCTGACAGTACTTTCTGTCATGAAGCTTCCTTTTAGTGCATGAAACATACACCCAGGGCTCAATAAAAGCTATCTGTGTACTCTATTAATCCAATACTCATGTAGGATCATTAAGCCAAGGCACTTTGAAGCTTTATGACCCTTTAATTTTGAAAGAGTTACTGAACATATGCACACTTCATGAATCTTTTAAAACATTAGTATCCCAGCCATTTTTCTGCAGGCTCAATAGTTGTATTTGTTTCTTACTGTGGCTTTTATAAAAAAACAAACCAAAAAAAAAGCTTTCAATAATAACTGAGAGGAGACAATGAAGAATAGTGACTTCTCGGTCTCAGGGCATGGTTCTGTAGGTCAGGTTACAGTGGATTTTTATGGCTGTGTCAGCCTCATAAACCCTATAAAAATAGAAGTTTATAAAAGAAATGCTGACACCACCTTAACTCTAATGGCAGTAACATGGTGCTATCATTTTCTTTGCTAGTTAATCTCCTTGTGCAGTAACCTGTGCTGCCCTGGGAAATTTTAAATCTCCTGGAGAAAGGGGATTGAATTGGAGGGGGCGATGATTATTCTCATGGGTATAAAAAGAACATAGCAAACTGCGTTAGCATTGAGAGTGGTTTCATGAGCTCTTTAGAGCATGTTAAACCAATTGTTTTCATGTGCTAAGATATGTGTCTGTTGTATGCCTTATTCTGTGCCCACTACCCCTGCCTTTTATTGCTTTGTTTCACTACACAGGCAGTGTACACTTCCATCTTCTGCCTTCTAATTCTTGTTATTGTCATGTATCTCTAGGACACCAAGGTCACCCAAGCTAAGCTTTTGCCATGTAGTGTGAGTTTCTGACTGACACAGTGCCTTGTTCTTTCTGGCAAGTCCTCAACACACATCCATAATTCTCTTTATTGTGTGTTTGAAATGCAGGTTTCTCATCTCTGTGCTGCACCAAGACATGATGGCTCTCAGCAGAGCAGCAACATCACTGGTAAAGATGGACCATGGCAGTGCTTCCTGCCGCCACCATGCCTCAGCCTGGGAGTAGCACACCCACGACCCCTAAAATGGGGGGATTTTCCTAGCTTTTTCCCCACCTATCCCACTCATATTTTTGGTGGAGGTACTGCCACACACAGCACGCATTGCACACCCATGGGCATATGCACTATGGCCATTTTGCAGAAGGCTGATTTGGAAAGCTGAAGGAAGAGCCAAGCATTTAAGGGAAATTGTAGCTTAGTTCCCTGCATAAAAGGATTACTAGGATTTTAGGAGAAGGAATGAAGATTGTCTCCTCACATTTTTTATGTATCTGCCTACCTACAGCAGCTCTTCAGAACAGCTGGGTGTCTTTCTCTTGCTGATTCCTCTCTTTACAATTTTTTCTTTTCTCATTCTTTGCTTTTGAACTCTTGGGCTGTTTTGTTTTGTTTTGTTTTTTCTTTTGTATATTATGCACCAGTTTATTTCATATTTCTCCTGGTGACTGTCTCTTCCACACCATTCTTTCTACTCTCAAGAGCTCTCCTCCTGAAAGCCTCAAAGAAAAGTGTAGGGTTAGATTTGCATTTTGACTCCAGGCTTCTGCATTTTCATTCACAGTGACCAAACGGGTCATACATCGTGCTGTGCAAGTCCAAAGCTAGAACAGGGAGAGAAAAAGTTGAGTATGAAGGCATTAGTACTTCTGAAATCCTGCCTCAGAGAGAAGGAGTTATGGATGCAGGACTGCACTTCGTAAAGTCAAATTACTTTTGCAGGTTTACTCTGTCTTTATAGTTAACTCTGATGTGTGATTTGTTGGCCGGAAGTGACTTTATTTGTATTCTGGGGAATGACTCGTGGGCAAAAAAGCATATGGCTGGCTTTTGTGTACACTGTGTAGCATGCAAAATTCACCCACAATGTGGAGAGTTCTCCTGCATGCAGAAGCATGATCCATTTCTGCAACACCCTGGAAGAAAGCTGAAAATGGACTCATGCCCGTCTGCAGAGAGGTCACCAAGTTGAAAGATACACTTGGGCTTCACCTAGCCTACTAGACAGTCCTTACAAATGAAGGATCTCTGAGGAAAGCACTTAAACTTCATACAGAGAGTCTGTGCTGAAAGCTTATGTGCAAAAGGTAGAATTTAAAACAATAATGGCATTCCTCTTCAGCAGAGAAGTCCAGGGTTTGGGGTTTGTTGTTGTTGTTGTTATTTTCTGCATTTTTCCACAAAGCATAAATCTATTCAGCTTCCTTCTTACTCAGTTATGACAAAGCCCCAGGCTTTCTTGTGCAATACATCTGCGAGGCTTGGTACAGCTTCTTGTATGAGCAAGAAGAATCTCTAGGCTTTCATGCATCCCCCTAAGGTAAATATCTCCACAATGATTTCAAGTGAGGGAACTAGTCATGGTTGTCATTGCACATTGTGCTCTTTGAACCAAGTTTTCTTGATCTTCTTCCCAGCAATCATTCACTTTTCAAAAAGAATTGTTCCTTTACAGAGGGAAATCTATGCTGTGCTCATGCACAAAAAAAAAAAAAAAAAAAAAGTCTTCCTGTCAATATAAACTACTACAATCTGATGCAAACTGGTAGAATCACACTCAGTCTGTTAGTAATTCTCTCTTTTCACCTTGTCCCAGTCAGATTAAGGGAGAGTGGGGGCAATGTTTGCATTCACCTTGAAATCCTGCTCCTGCAGCACTGACAGGGGTGTCAACCCAGGGAAACTGAGTACCCATCCTTCGTGCTGCATTTATAGCAGCATAAAGTGCCTGAACCCAAAGCACACACTGAAATAATGCTCCTTCCAAGGTGCTCCTATTGGTATGCTCTGCTCACTCAAGAGGTTCAGCCTGATCTTGCCACCACTCGACCATTCCCCAGATTTTCCTCTGTAGCTGCTAAAGGCAGAGCTTTGAGATGAAGGTAGGCACAGTAGGCAGCAGCCAAATTACTGAAAACTGTCTTTTCAGCTTAAAAGATTAGATTAGGAGTAAAGCATGTTCCCACACTATAAATGCAAATTATCCTTTTTAATCTCCTAAACGAGCCTTGAGGTTAATTACTCATATAAAAAGAGCAGCCCAAGATTCCAAATATTGTTTAGCCTCATGAAAAACTTGCATGAAACCTTGCTCCTGAAGACTCAGGTGTCAACTTACAGTTAAAGAATATTATTGCTGACAAATACAATCGCTCCTCATCAAAATGCACTGACCATGCAAGAATCAAGGTCTTCATGTGTCTGACCTTTGCTATTTTTTTAAAAGCGAGCAAGTCACCTTTGAGCTCCACTTGCTGCTTGTAATGTTTTGGAAGGAAGAGAAGATGCTTCCATTTATCATTATAAATAATCTAGGCCAGTGGTCTCCCTCAGTAGCTGCCTGTCTTCCCTGTCCCTAGCTACCTTCCTAAGGTAAAGAGCAAGCTAGCTCCTTTCTCTAATGTGTATTTTTGCTTGCTGGCTTCCCAAGGGAGAAAGATAAATGAGATTTATTTACAGTAGTGAAAGTCAGACGCTCAATCCCTGCTAGAAGCTTTTGGGTTTTTTCTTGCAGTTCAGAGGTGGGGAGAAGATGACTTCTAAGACACAGCCCTGTTTTCACTAAAACCACGAGAGGAATGTACATTGTTTTAGTGGTTGCAATCAATTAGGGAATAGGCTGGATTTGAAGGCAGGAGGATCTAACATGATTAAAAGGACAAAAAAGTTTTACATGGGATCACTATACCAAGCTGTAATGCCCTTGGATATCCCTTCTCCACAGACATGGAATCACATATGTGCAACATAGTCCCAGCTGGCAACTCAGCACCATGCAGTAACTCACTCACTCACTCATCCCCCCTCCCAGTAGGATGCAGAGAAGTGACAAAAAAAGTAAAATTAATGGGTTGAGATGAGAACAGTTTAAAAATGAAAATAAAATTAAATATAACAACAATAATAAAACACAATAATAATTGTAATTAAAATAAATGTAAGGAAAAAAAGGCAGAGAAATAATAAGAAAAGACGCGTGATGTGCAGTGCAGGTGCTCATCGCCTGCTGACCAATGCCCCACCAGCAGTCTGCCCCCAAGCCAGCTGCCCCGGTTATACACCAAGCATGATGTTCTGTGGTCTGGAACATCCCTTTGGCTAGTTCATCTCAGCTGTCCTGGCCATGGTATCCCTGAGTCCTCTGGGAACCTGAACTCTAGAAGAACATGAAAAGTTGAAGAACTTGATTTCCTAGCAAAAACTAAGAACATCAGTGTATTATCAACATTCTTCTCACGCCAGTTCCCATACTGAATCCAAAACATGGCGCTGGTCTAGCTACTAAGAAGGAAAACTAGCTCTGCCTCAGCCAAAAACAAGGCCAAGAATGAGCTGTTGCACTGGTTAATCCCCTATGGAGCAGGGGGACAGCAGGGGACACAGGGAGGAAAATAGAGCCTCAAAACACAGTTGAGCTGGTCCACACTGCTGAGGTTTATGTGAAGGGGATGTGTGCTGTCCCATCTTTTACAACTCCAAGAACCTGTGGACCAACCATCATGCCATAGGTACAATTTCAGATGGAAAATCAAGGCAGTATTCTGTTACTTCTGCATGCCCCAGCTCTGGGATTGGTTAACATTATTTAAGCTTAGACTAAAAGAGAAAACGGCCCTGAATCTGCAAGGCCATGAACAGCTGAACAGGATGGGGACAGAGGACCCTTTCATATCATGAAGGCATTTCCCTAGTTAAGCCTTAGTACCAAGATTTTCATTCATCAGTCTGCTAAGGCTGGCTCTGGTATTATTACAGCCAGTACACCCCTTGGCATGCTTTCAGCTCAGGAAAGCAAAAAAAGGCCTCCTCAGTAACACAGCATTTCTACAGTAAATTACAAAGTTTGGACAAAATTTAATCAATGATTTAACTTAGTCAATGATAACTTCTTAATGCAGGTAGTGGAGGACCAATGAGAAGAGGTACACTGCTGGACCTTGTATTAACGAATAAAGAAGGGCTGGTTGGGGACATTAAGGCTGGGAATAGCCTTGGAGACAGCGACCATGAACAGGTAGGTAGAAGTAGGGCAATAAGCAGGGTTACAACCCTGGACCTCCACAGGGCTAATTTGCACTCTTCATAGATCTACTTACAGGAATCCCATGGGCTAAGACTCTGGAGGTTGAAGGGGCCCAAGAAAGTTGGTCAGTTTTTAAATAGCACTTCCTCCAAGCCCAAGACAGCTGTGTTCCCTTGAGTAAAAAATCAGGCAGATGAGCTAAGAGACCTGCATGGATGAGCAGGGAGCTTCTGAAGGATATCTCATAGAAGAAAGAAGTGCACAGCTCATGTAATAAGGGACTTGTCACTTGGGAGAAATATAGGGAAACTGTCAGGACATGTAGGAACGCAGTAAGAAAGGCCAAAGCCCTCTTAGAACTAAAACTAGCAAAGGAAGTAAAAGAGAACATAAAAGACCTCTTGAGATCTACCAGCAGTAAAAGGAGCAGTAGGGGAAGCGTTGGCCCACTGCTGAGTGAGGCACAGCCC
>NW_008596105.1:0-24593 GCF_000691845.1 Merops nubicus
ATTTATTTATTTATTTATTTTTTCAGTAATGCAGAAGTAAAGGGTTAGGATTTTCTCCACAGGTGGAGGTCAGTTTTCAAAAGGAACATTCAAAGGATGGCTGTACCACTTACTCTACCCAGACCCCAAGGACGGAAGGAAATGTATGGTTTTTCACAAGAACTGGGTCTGTTTTGAGAAGGACCTGGCAAGTATCTGTTACTGTTTCTGCTCTGGCAGGGGGGTTGGACTAGATGATCTTTTGAGGTCCCTTCCAACCCCTATGATTCTATGATTCTATGATTTCTTTCCTTCATGGATTTTGTTTCCAATTTTGTATAGCAATATCTTGCCCTGACCCTTGCTGGAGCAAGCTGGATTTACTATTCTTACTAAATCTTTTAAAAAATAAAAAGTGATCTCAAATTTCTCTGAAAAACATTGAGAACTCCTTTTCTTAGAGATCAGTGAACCATGAAACTCTTTATAAAACTGTGTCTTGAGTTGTGTCCTTTTGTATGTGTTACCAAAGTGTTATTTGGAAAGAAACAGGAAGTGAGAAGAAAATTAGGATCTGGCATTAGTTACATATATTACAACTACTAACTGAACATTTAAAGTTCTATAATGATGGTTTTGGTTCTGCAGTAGATTTGTCTTATGTTGTACCTTAGAAACTTAGATCCACCAAGAAGATTTTCATTGATTTAATTTTCTTTGCACTTTACCACCATCAGCTGTATTGATAAGACAGCGGTGTATAGCCCCAAATAACTCCTGCAATAAAGCAAAAAAAGAAATACATTTTGTTCCATCTAAACCTCTTTCTCCAGTTATGTTTCTCAGAAGGTAAATCTAGCTTCTATAAGACTATCTTAGTGTCTGTAAGGAGAAATTGTAATTATCAGGCAGGGAATGAGCAGAGTCTGGAATAAAGCAAAAGGTGGCTTAGTGTTAGAGATAATACAGTGCTTCGTTCCTGAATAAAACAGATCAAACAGTAGAAGATTAATTCCTGCTTGTGAATACAAGCGCTGGACTAATTTTATTTAAGTTAGTGATTATAATTTCCAGATTTTTTCAGTTGCCTGAACCTGTATGTAGTGGGAACTGGGACACAGAGGGAAGGCTGGAGAGCATACTGCAGGTGTAGAAATCACAATTCCCAGCTTTACAGGAGCAGCTTTGGTCTGGAAGCACTGATACATTTGTCGTAGAGATAGAATCTGGACCCAGGGTAATGGAGATTGTGTGGATTCACTGGTTTGAGGCTCTCTAAATCATAATGTCCATACTATGTTGGATTTTGTTGTGTGGACACGCTCTACATAAACTTCACTGAATGTACAGTCAGCTGAGATGTCATGAGTTCCGTAATGAAGATACAAGAAAAGTAGTTCAAACACTTTCCTGGAAAATTATTTCTATATTGTATCAGCAAGTCATAAAATGCAATATATGTAAATCCTGTCCTTTGGAAGAGACTCCATTTCTTGGGCTGTTATATATATGTGTTTTGGGAGAGCTTGTCTCTAAATCTAATGTCAAGTTCAGCTGGGTAGGTCAGATGGTTATGAGGATGGTCTTTTTATGTATTTCATGATATGGAAATCCTGAAGGTATAACCCTAAGGCTTAATCAGCAGAATACTGGGAATTTCATACTGTATCCTGAAAATGTTTAAGAACCACCCTTATACAACTTCAGTAAATCTGTACTGCTTGCTTTCCATGAAATACATGCTCCTAACTCCCAGGCACAGTGGCTCAATAGGCACTAAAATAAGTGAACTGAGTTTCTGAAGTCCTGAAAACAGTATATCTTTTACTCAAAGTAGTGACAGCTCTTGGTCAACCTCTGGTGAATAAGCCAATTAAGATCATAATCATGCATTTAAAGACTGCTTTTAAGCATCCATTGAAACATAAGCCCCAAAACTATTAGCCAAAATTCTTTAGGATTCTATTAATTGTTGCCCGTCTTCCTGCAGAACTCTCAGATACCTCCAAATTTCACAAAATAACACAATTTTCAGGACAAATATTAAAGTGTTTGACATTTTGTGCAGAAAATACATCGCTATCTCACCATTCATATGTTCATTCCTTTTAGTGCTAAGGCTTCAGCTGTCAACTTAATGAACAGTATTTCACCACATGACTTAGAAAAATACTACACAATATGAAGAGTAGATCATTGAAGTGTTCATATGCAAAGCCTAAGTGGAGAAAAAATAATAAATCTAATTATTCATTGTAATAATTATAATTATAAGGCTGATTTGGATGCATGATTGATTTGTGACTTGTTCACACACACAAAATCTAAATCCTAATACAGACGTTCACATTCTCAGATTATATATGACTATATAGATTAAATAGATACATGAATAATAAACATATGAAGAAACCATCAAAATGTTGTGTTTCAAGTACTTCAACAAACTCCATTGCTTTCTCAATGTCATTTATGAATAAAAACCATTTGAACAACCCATTCCTTTCAAAGTGGTCTAGTCACTGTGATTTGTGAATAAATGTCTAGAGAAGCAGAAATAGGTGTGTTTCAGATACACTGCCAAACATATATTTTCTTTTCCTCAAGAAAACACAATAATAGGTAGCACACTTAGCATGGAAATGGTTCTGCTAATGAGATGATGTCATGTTTTTTATAAGATCATTATTCCAAGGACTATGTTAATTCATTCAATAAGACTCCTGTGAACAGTGTGTGGTAGCCGCCCTCTTGTTTGGTACAGCAGTGATTTAACCATGGACAGCCAAAGCTAAACACCTGACTTGTTACTTCGTGACCCAGAGTTACACTGCTGGGGGTATAACAAGACAAGTCCTGTGTAGGTCATCAGAGAGCGTGGTCTGTGACTAGAACCGGATGAACACTTGGTTTATCCATATAGTAATATTTTGAAAGAGAAATTTACACCATGAGTCAGAAGAAATCAAAACCTAAAAAAGGAAAATTAAAAAAAAAATAAAAAAATCAGCTAGAGTGGCTTTTCTGATAGCTATTTTGAATAGCTTTTTTTGCCTCTTTTTATATTTCTCAAATTAACAATGTATGCTTACACCTAAACAAACGAATGTTGACATGAAAATACTGTACATTTCATTTTAGAAAATATGTTGAAACATGTTCTTACAATTTTGGTTCTATGTTCTCCAACATACTCTGGGAAAAAAAGTATCAAGAAAACTAGAATCTTTTTTTTTTTTTTTTTTTTTTTTTAAAAAAAACTGAAAAGACATCTAGTTTGTAATTAAACAAAATATTTTTTTTTAAAGAATAAACTTACTTACTCTATCTGTAAAACACCATCTTCAGTGTGTTACTTATCTAGCAAACATTTGGTGCTAGAAAACAGTTAGAGATTTTCTGAATCTCAGTTTGAGTGGAACAATCAGGCAGGCAATCCATGTTTGTTTCTTCTCCCTAATCAATCTGTGTCCTGAGTACTTTGATAGATAGTATAAACAGGGAACCCTTCCCTTTAAAATCTGCTGAACTGGAGGATAAAAGAATTATGATCAGAAAGTACACATGGTTGCAGGTTATTTTGCTCAGCCATGATTCTCAATGTAGCAATTCAAAAAAAAGCAGGATACTTGTATGCCCATCAGTGCTTGGGATACAATAGAATTACTCTGTATTTGAATCAAAGTGAATGAGAATTAAACTGGATTCTTAGTCTTTATATTCAGCTATAAAAATGACAAGCCTACAGAATGTACAGTATGATTTGCTATTACTACTGAATGTTAATTTCTCCCAACACTTATACAGTGCTTTTCTCACCAGCTATTGAAGTGGAATTTTATCAAAAATGGTAAGGGAAAAAAGATGTGAAAAAAAAAAAAAATCCAACAAAACAAACCACAAAACAACCCTCTTCATCTCCCCACGTCCTCATTAGTGGTTAATGGGATTCATGCCATTGTGCCAATGTGTTAACTTTGCACTTTTATTTCACAGTTTCCTGTGCTATTTTGTATTTTCAGGTTGAGGTGGAGAGCAAAACCAGTTAGTCTCAGAGGCAATGAGAATGTACTAACTTAGATAATCCCAGTATTTTGAGATCGTGGCCCTTCAGGCGTAGAAGTGGAGGACATTAGCAGGGAGAAAGAAAAAAACACCTCACCACAACTGAAGGCACTACGACTACTTCAGTCCCTCATTTTGGCATAAAATTTGCTGTTGAAAAGGAGTGCTGAGTCAGGTTTGGCTTAGCAGATCTGCTGTCCCAGATGCAGGCCTGCCTTTTCTGCTTCTTTATGCAAAACTATTATCCTGCTAGTTCATCTGCAATCCTTTCCTATACCACCAGCCTGCAAACAGGAGCAAGCTTCTTCCAAACTCTGCTGAGTAAGTTGGCATGTGAAAGCAAATATCAAAGTTTAAATACTTTGTGCTTCATTATCTAATATTATATCTAACAGCTGCTGAAATTAGGATTATAATTTTTCCTCCTTAGCCAGTGAGGAGAGAGAAACTCCTGCAGATGTTCAACATCCCACACATCTTTGAAACTGCTCCCCATTTCAAGAGGGACAGAGATCTACTCAAGAGAGTCCAGTGAAGGGCTATGAGGATGACAGGGGGACTGGAACGCCTGCCCTGTGAGGGGAGGCTGAGAGACCTGGGGCTTTTTAGTCTGGAGAAGAGAAGACTTAGGGGGGATCTAATTAATGTGTATAAATAGATGCAGGCTGGGTGTCAGGAAGGAAGGGGCAACCTCTTCTCACTTGTGCCCTGCGATAGGACACGGGGCAATGGTCACAAGCTGGAGCACAGGAAGTTCCACCTCAACATGAGGAAGAACTTCTTTACTGTAAGGGTTCCAGAGCACTGGAACAGGCTCCCCAGGGAGGTTGTGGAGTCTCCTACCATGGAGGCTTTCAAGACCCATCTGGATGCGTTCCTGTGTGACCTGTCCTAGATTAGATGGTCCTGCTCTGGCAGGTGGGTTGGACTTGATGATCTCTGGAGGTCCTTTCCAACCCCTGACATACTGTGATTCTGTGATTTTGTGATCTTCAGCACATGTTATAGGATGCTGTGAACAGCCCTTGGAAGAGCTTATCACATACTCTTAAAACTACAACTAGTCAAGCTGAAATTTCACATTCTGAGGCAACTGTTTGGGTGAGATTAAGTTAATGCCTTGAATTCTCCATTAACTTGGAAATCATATGACATTCAATAAACTGGGTGTTTGTATGTGAAATTAACAAAATATTGTAAAAAATATGTTAACAGGATAACTAATCACAAAAGATCAGGACCTGTGATAGACACACAACTATTGCATGACATGGGTGGAAAGAAGTGACAGAGAATTTAATGTTTCACTGTAATGGAAGCAAGAACAGCTTACTTCCATGTTAAGAATTACTTAAAAATGGCTAGAGATGATCAGTAGCAAGGAAAATAAAATGAAAATGTAAAAACGAGATAAAACAAAGGCTTTGTTTTTTGTTTCAAAATTTTTGTTCTCTTCATCCTACCAAGATGGCATTCTTTGTATTTAATCATGGCTCTTTGTTTCTTGATCCCAAACACAACAAGAGCACAAAATAATATTTTCCACTTGGCTGGAATCAGAGTGAACTGAGCCTTGAAAGTGTACAGGTGTATCTGTGTGGACAGAAACTTTCAAGTTATATTTAACAGAGTGAATCCTAAATTCTCTTCTGATAATCAACACAATGCTCATTTAAGTCACCTGAGACTCTAAACCTAAAGCCAAACAATGAGTAACCTTTTAAACTTTAACAAACTTAAGTGAATGGATTGTGTCTTGAATTTGAGGCCTTTCAACATCAAATACATGTCAATATCTCTGAAAGCATATCACACTCCAGGGGACACCTGGAAGCCCATTAATCTGTTATCAATAAACAGGATTTTATTCTCTGCAATGAAAAAATGATTAGTGACCATAGACAGAAATCAAGGGTGTCTCAGTGGAGAAAATAAAACTGATTTTAGGAACAGCTTGATATTTTTTTGAATTGAAAAGAGGATGAATCAGGACTCCTGATGCTGGAACCCTTTTGCTTTACAAAAAAGCTAGTCTTTGTAGAAGAGAGGAAAATCTCCTTCCATGGGACAAGGGTAAAGCAGCACATTAGGGAGGCTCACTGCACAAGGCAGACACTACTGAAAAAAACAAGGGCACAAATACTGGAGCATATACAGTGATAAAAAGAGAGTATATAAATAAAGTGTAGGCAGCTGAAGGTAAAACTACAAACTGATAAAAACCCCTCAGTAAAATTAGCAACTGCCTTTGGTAATAGAGGGTAGTAAAGATTGGACCCATTTTGCAAGTATGAGTTACTCTTTATTCGCTGCCTTTAACAATAAGTTTCTTGTCCCAATTATATATTTTAAAAATTAATTTTATGCACGCAGTTTTCTGTCCTGCCACTGTCATTGCATCACTGCTGCATAAGGTACTTGTTTATAGCTAAATGGCCATCTTACCAAGGGCTCTATTGTAACACGGTTATAAATTCTAGCAGAAGCTCTGAGAAGAATATGAAACAAACCAACCTCTCTCTCCATGTGCTTTTTTTTTTTTTTTTTTTTTTTTTAATCTATCTGTTTTAATATAAAAGAATCTACACTCAGAGTGGAGGCTTGGTGGTTTGCAGCTAAATGAACAGAAATAAAGGCTTTTTGTGGAGAAAGTTAACTGATGACAACTGCTACTGTAAAGTGCACAAAGTAATAGCAAAGAAGCTGCAGATTCTGGGTTCTGTGATGTCAATTTATTGAATTTGCAGTCATAAAGGCTAGAGGGAAGATAGGAGTTCCTCTATCCGTGTTCAAGAGGGTTCATTAGTTCTTGCACAAAAATGCAGATTCATAGCTATAATCTAACCGTCCATGTGGCTAGTTTATATGGACATTTTGAATGGCATTCAGCATCAGAATAAGAAACCTGTATTAGGTACCAGTGTGAGGAAAGTTTTCCAGGCTCCATGATCTTCACTCATCTCCCAGTTTATTTGCTGACATATGGGACTATAGCACATTGAAATGCCCTTTCGTTTCCCACCTAGCCTCCCATTACTCTGTCAAGAGGATACATAAAATTAATTTATAGACAAGGCACCAGCAGTGGGTCCCATCAAGTATTTTTAGATATCTCTGATGCAGATATCTATGAATCCCACTACTGCTATAGGTTGCTATAAAGATAAGGTATCATATATTTGCACTCTTCAAGCTGACCATTAGGCTCACTAATGGCTGCACAGCCAGTGCATTTTGGTAGCTGACAGGCATTCTTCTGTGTAGACAAATGCTTGCTAAGACACGGTTTACTAGCACTGACAGTTTATGTATAGGACAAATATGCCATTTAACCCTCCAAGTCATTATACTAGACCAATAAATGATTTCTTTCCCTGAGTTGCCCAAATAAGAAGGTATGTGAGACATGAGACTCAAGGGAAGGAGTTTTATTCCTGAGTAATACATGTTTGTCTTCAATGTTTATCAGGCAGATGTTAAATAATGTTATCAGGTAAACTCTCCAATGGATTCCAAATAACACAGATTCCAGATTCCTCATCTGCCTCCGACAGGATGATTCCTACTAAGAAAATTAAATAAAAAATTGCTGAACCACTTTAACAGGAAAAAACAGGAGATTAAAGAAAAGTTGTAATATAGCTTGAGAGAACTAGTTCTATCAAAAAAAAACCAAAAAAAAACCAAAAAAAAAAACAAACTTTGCTCTCTAACTGCACAGAGCACAATGAGAAAAATAATATTCTATGTCGTTTTGGGCCTTTGGGAAAAGTAAGTTGTCCCCTTAATAACAGAATAAATGAAGCCTTATTTTCTTTATTTGTTCTACTTGAGATTAAGTTCTCTGAAATCTACTAGTGTGCAAATTCTTACTGATAACTTTTGTGACTTCATGTTCACTCCTAAACTTTCTTGTTATGGACATGTTTTGAGGTCAAATAGAAATCGTGTTTACAAAATACATGAGAGTACAGATCTTTTGTTAAATTTATCTTGAATTCAAATATTGGTTCAAAGCTTCTGAGTAGGAAAAGTAGAGAGACAGACATACAGATGCAGATACACAGACATGGAAATATGACTGCAAATGCCTTATTTCCTTAGGGAATCAAGCTCACATTGCAGTTATGAGTCAGAGATTTTTTCTCTTCCTCTGATCAGATTTGCTCACATCTTTGTGATTTATGTGGTATTGCAGGCTCTAGAAAAATAAAACAAAACAAAACAAAAACCACAAAACAAACCAACTGTAGCTGAAATCAAGAGGCACAAGTGAGTGCAAAGTTTAAATAAAGATATCTGATATTACTGGGTGTCCTTTCTTGAAATGAATTTATATGACGAATCCAATGAGGTATGTGTGCTTGGATTGCCTAGAATCATCCGATTTCTCCCACCAATGTATAAATTGTCTAAATTTATTGAATTTAATTTTCATTTATGTTTTATTCAATTCCTTGCTGCAAAGTGTTTACTAAACAAGACTTAAGGTTTCCAGAAGCCCTACTAGCAATAAGAAGCACCAGCTTTTATTGAGAAAATCAGAATATAATGGTTTCAAAGATAACACATAACAATTAAAGTTTGAAATGACATAACTGCCAAACAGATCTCATTACTTCAGGATAGGTAGCAGTGAAAAATGAAAAGGGTTAAATAGGACTACAGATAGCATAAGATAATCTTGCTTCTTCAGAAGAGGCCTGGTTTTGTTTCTTTCTGGCACACATGTATGCACCAACATAGTATCCTCTTCAGAAGTCATCAAAATTTTGTGAAAGTCTAGAGAATTGGACATTTTGTTTTGGTTCATGTGTTTTCTTGAATAGAAGTTGAGATGTCAAGTCAGTGCAGGCAAGATTATTGTATGAATAAAGATGTATACAAATCACAGAAGGAATAATGCAAAACAATCTTGTCTCCATCTGAACTGTTTTTTTTTTAATTTTTTTTTTTTTTTTTTTTTTTTTTTTTCTCAAACCCTAGTACAAGTGCACACAGTACATTTTTGTATTGGAAAAAATTCTGACTTTGAATGTGATCTGGCTCAGATCTTGAGTGAAAATGGAAATGGAGGGATGCATCTTAAGGAATCATATGAATTATATAAGAAAATGTTTTCCCTCAGACAGTTGTAAGAAAAAAAAAAAAAAAAAAAAAAGACCCAGAAAAAGAAGAGCCATAATTTAGTGCAAGTTGCTAGACTGAGAAAAAGGAAGGAGGCTGTGTTTAGTGTCACTGAATTCAGTAAGTGATTACATGGCACGGGGTTCATTCAGGACCCAGCAAGTGATCTACAGCCTGTGTTCTGCAGGAGGTCAGAATGGAGATTAAAGTGACCTTTTCCAGCCTCAAATTCTATGAATCCAGGTCTGAACCCAGGGTCTCAATGGAAACTAAGTGACCATATGGAGTCTTTGGGGTAAGCTAACCTATGTTTGATGGATGGTTTTACTTCTTTATTTCCATAGAGTCCCCCACCACATTACTCACACAAACAACTTTCTCGCTTGTGACATTCAAAACTTTTGCAGACAAAGGACCGATGGGCATACACAACTGCAAGCACCTCCAGGCTGAAAATGAGAAAAAGATTTGAAACTACTGGACGATACAGTTTCTGCAGCAACCTTCCAAACAAAATATTGGGAATGGGAATACATATGAAGACAGAATTCCATATGTTCATGGACAAGACTAAAGTAAATTGTGATCTGCAATATCAGGGAGCTAGACTCAGCAGCTGAGAAGATTTGTTCAAGATTTGTTGCTTATGTTCCTAAATCCTTGGAAATGGCAATATAGATTTTCCAGTGTCACTTAGTGACTGTGACCCAAGAAATTTTTCTGTGTCCAAGGTGAGCTGAGTTCTACATGGGCAAGCACTGCCTTAACACTTTCATATCAAAACTTGAGGTGGAGGAGAGAAAGCTGCATAAGTTGTTCAGAAGAACAAATCCTGCTTTCAATTCTTGAATCCCCTTTGTTCTCTTTCTTTTAAGTTAGCTATTTTCATGGCCCTTTGTCTACATGGCAAGAATTCACTGAGCTAGGCACATCAGCTTCAATTTCTGCACTGAATCCACTTGTGTACTTTCATACTGGGGTAGACAGAGGGAATATTGGCATAGAGAGGGTTAATCCTGAAAGACTACAAGGGGGGAAAAAACTGTGTAGAGTGGGAAATTAGTCAGCAGAGACCTGACAAAGTGCTTCCTACACATGCTGTTCTGTCAGGCTGCACAGCTTCTTCTGCTTCAGAGGTAATTACATAGATTTTCTGTCTTGTACTTGCAAAAACACAGCACAGCACTCCACCACTGCTTGTAGCTCAGTGCTTCAGGGCTCCAGCTGCATGGGGCTGGAAAATGTTTACACAATTTCTTTTAAGATTTTTAAACCACAGTAAAGGATGTGGCTAACTCTTCATCTGATGAGGGAACAGAAAAATACCCTCTGAAGCTAGACTTGGGTGCAGGGAAGGACTTCCTTGAAAGGCAATACAATTATCTCTTTCTCAAGGAAACAGCTTCTGCCATACTGTAAATAATCCTTTATTTTTTTTTTTTTTCTTTATGTCTTAAATAGACAGGCACTCAAAAAAAAAATTTAGACATGGATATGGATTTCAGATTCTCAATGTTTCAGACCCAGAATCCTGTTTTTAAACTCATTGCTAATTCTATTCAGTCTCATTAAGAACTGTATCCATTCTTTTTGATTTGACAAATACAGGATTATACATATTCAAGATATAAACAATGTGTTTAAAATAATAAGTAAAAATAATATACGTGAATATTTATATTTCCCCCCATTAATTTCATGTACGTGAATAATTGCTTGGTTAATGTATTACTGAGATGGGCACTTCATATATTTAAATATTCAAACTGATACTTATACCATGCACTTTCTTTAAGTTTTGTGACAAATGGAATGTCTAAGCTGTTTTGAAAAGACATCTTTATACCTAAGTATAGACTTAATGTCTTTTTCTAACATGGATTTGTTTAAAGTACTGTAGTCTTCACTGGGAAATAGAATAAAGCACTTCTATATGCAAAGCATGAGACAATAATGGAAACTATAAAATTTAAAGAGCAAACAAACAAATAATACTAGTAATACTACTAATTATAATTATAATTATAAAAAACCACACCAATAAAACATGAACTCAGATTCAAGGTGAAAAGAACTTTGAGAATCTACCTGGTCACTGTATCTTGAAGGTGGAAGAAACTTCTATTCTATTACATATGACACGTAGTTGTTCAATCTCTATAAAAGTTTCCAAGCAGTCACTGACAATGTTTCCCTATCTGCACCATTAGAAGCTCATTCATGTTGCTTTTGCTAAAGCTTCTTTCAGTTCTTAAATGTAATTGCCCTTACCCTGCCCTTGATGCTGAATTCCCTTCCTCTGTCAGTCTTCAGAATGGCTGTAATAGTCTTCATGCTTTCCTCCATCCTTCCCATTCTTTGACTAAACAATCTCTGAATTTTTCAGGTCAAGACATTTTTCAGGTTTTCCAGACTTCTGACTTTTCTGGAGAGCTTCAGGAAAGTTTTAAAACCAGTTTCCTGTGCTGCAAAATTTATATGAAGCACATAAACTGAAGTGTATATCTGAAAAGATTGAAACAAAAGAGAATTTTAACCTATCTTTTATTATATATTCATAAAAAGAAAAATCCTAGTTAGTTTGTAATAATGGACACCTGGGTAATTTCTTAGTGTTTAAAAAAAAAAAAAAAAAAATGGTTTGAGTCACATCTTCACTATGAATACAGTAGTACATATCACAGTTTTTTGTCTACATTGAAACTTAACCTTGATGTTCAAACTGAGAGGAAGGGATATATAACTAAGTATATTACAAAAGCCTGAAATAATGAAACCATCTTATTTTATTTGTGTAGGACGTAGGTTTTATGTTTCAACACTCAGAATGTTTTCTTCCTTTTTTAATTTCTGTCATGTTTTCCTTCATCAGTATCATGCCTTATGTACACTTTTTATACTCCTTCAATCTGTCATCTCCAAAGACAAGCAGTTCCTTTTCCTTGTCTCCTAAACAATTTCTCTTCTTACTGTGACCTTGCTACAGGCTGGGATATGAAGAAAAAGGAATGGAAAAGGAGAAAGGAAAAGAAGAAAAAACAAAACAAAACAAAAACAAAGGGGAAATATAAAAGGACAAAGAGAAACACTACTAAGGGAAAAAGGTGAGGTCAGACATCAGTCCTTTAGAAAATGTCAGCTGATTTGAACAGGAACAGTACTAGGCACAGCAGAGGATCAAAGCAAGGTTTAATCATTGCATTTCAGGATGTTTTTGTTTTTGTTTTTGTTTTTCCCCAGGGTTTGGTATTTTCAGGAGCTATTTCTCAACCTTTTTTTCAGGTGTACAGCTTTTCTTTCTGTGTGGGCAGAAGGTGAGAAGCTGACAACATAAATTCACCAATGGTAAATAAGAAAGAATTTCTTTAAAGCAGCCACTAAGAATTTGTGTTGTCTTCAGATAATCTCAAAGAAGTATACTTGATAATTCCAATGAGGCAATGTGATTGTTTTATTGCTTAGAAGTAAAGGCAACTCTACTAGATTAAAGAAATTTACATTCTGATTGGTTAATAAGAAGTCCCTGTAAACTGAGAGGAGAGGTATATTTTCTCTGTTTCATTTATGGAATACATTCATTAGGGAAAATAGACATTTAGATACAAAACATAGGAAACTATACAAATACAGGGAAAGAAAAAAAAGGAAAATCAAGATACACCCACTTCCACTATGGATGAAAGTAATAAAGGTACACATATACACTTTCTATAACAGCTGAGGCAATCATGGTTCATAATAAATATTACAGATGTCTAAGTCAGGAGGATGTGTTACTTCAGCAACTAGAATAAACAAGGAAAAAGATGAGGAGAAATAAAAACAAACAACCCATACAAAAAAAGGTTTTTAATGTAAAAATACCAGCCTTTATCACATCATAAAAGTTGCCATTTTCAGGCTATAACGCTCTCAGAGTTCCACTCCCTTTTACCTAAATAAAAATAAATTAATTAAAAATTCTATGGTCATAGTCTCTTTAATAGCCTATAGAAAAGGTAAGTAGCAAAGAGAGAGTCAGAGGGGAAGCAGCTTCAAGCAGAAGTTATTATTTCTAGTGTCTTTGTGAGTTTAGGCCTAGATTGGATTGTGCTGTGTTTGAAGTTTTGTGTTAGAGGATATTGGACATGTGCTGTTACTCCTTGTCATTAAGGTTAGTTTTTATTGCTAGAGTGCAAACCTGCTCTCTGTTCCGCAGCCTTTTATATCTACATAGGCTTTTGGTTTCATCATTTTGCTTTCATCAGGAAGGTGGGTATTCAAAACGCTATCTGAGCAATGCATATTTATTTCCTGAAAGCATATTGTCATACAATGTCAGTTTAAAAGTGATCATCCCAGCTACCACTGGCAAAATAAAATGCACTTCTTTCTTGAATGAAATTTAATAATTTTCATCATAAATTTTGGATGGGAAGCAGAATGCTGAAGCTGTGAAAATGTTCTCTGCAATACCAAAGAACATGCACAAGGCTCTTTTTTCACACGAGCTTTGATAGTTTCTCATAATGAAAGCCAGCACAGCAGACAATAGAAATCAGATTTTATTCACAAACTCACCCAGATTTTGTTCATGAGATCCCTTTCCACTAGACTTCTTTGTTAGATTTTTTCTGAGTTCTTGAAAAATAAGTTATTTTAAACATGACCTCAATGTTGCTCCTAGCAGACAATTAACATCATTCAAGCCATCAACACAAATGTCATTAATTAACTCCCCTGCCACCGTTCAGAAATATAAGGGTTATAAAGAACAGGAGTGTCTTGGAAGGTTTATAGTCTGGAGAAAAAAGGACCTTTTCCACTGGCAGTCCAAAAACTTTTTTTTTTTTTTTTTTTTTTTTTTTTAAGGGCTTAGATAAGGAAAAGGGACAAGATTCACTCTATAAACAGCACTTATCACCTGCTCTCTTATGTGGTTTTCAGAAGTTCATATTTATCTCAACACTGTAAGGTGCTGAGGCATTCCTAAAAAAAATTATTATCGTTTCTTTGTCTTACATAAAGTTTCATGTGCTTTGCCAAAAGTAACCTTACCCCTTGCCATTTAATACATGCAAGGAAAACACAAAACCAGAAGACAAGTGGATACATATAGCAAGGTGACAAGCCTTGTCAAAGCTCACACATCAGATTATTACAGAAGGAGGAAAAAATTGACATTTCTTCAACACCCATTCCACTATTTTAACTATTGAATTGAATCTAGTTACCCACATTAATTTCTTTCTAGTCACGTTACAGAAGAAAAATAATAGCTAAAAAATGGGACAAAGAAAGAAGAAAACTAGACTGGTAGAAAAACATTTGCTTTTCTCACTACTGATAAGAGCATCACTCACAAGGAGTAGAGGGGTTTTATTTTTTTGTTAACTGCTTGACAGCATTCATTTAGGAGGCAGAATTTTATTGGGATAGCTTGAGCAGCAACATCTAAGACAACAGGAAATGTGTCAGAAGACAGTTATGAAAAGTTTAATAGAAAAATAAAGGAGGCTGTCTCTGGTTTGGTTTTATTTTTCTTTTAAGATTACATGCCCCGTTACTTCCACTTATTACTAAGAAGAAGAAAAAAAAAATATAACTCATATCTAAAGAAACATCAATTTCAGTATATTTTCAGTTCAAATAAACAGTCTACCTTCAACAATGAAACTCGTAACACAAATAAAAGTAGCAGGATTTCTTTTCTTCTTTACTTCCCTTCTTTTATTTATGTAACCACATTCAGACAAAATATAATGCTATCTAAACAACTATACACATTAAGAAACAAACACAGATCAATAGCTATAATTTGACACACATACAGCGTTCACTGTGAAAACATCAATAGTACAAAAGCTTCACGGGCATAGCTGGGAAAAATCTGTTCTGTGGATGGTGTTGGCAGAAGATTAAATAACTACATGTCAGAGAGAAGAAAAAAAAAAATTCAATGAAACTGAAAGCATACTGGAGATGCAAGTACTCTGAGCTAAACTGTTAGGTTTATTAATAAGAAAATAATCTTTGTCTTCCAGTCATTCAATTACTTCATGAACAAATATTTTGGCTTGGATCTCTGATATTCAAATATATAATGTCTTTCCTATTTGCCAAACAACCACTTTTGAAAGACAAAAAACCAAGAAATGACTTGCATGTTGGATGATTGTATCTTGAGCTGTTGTATGCTACTTCATAAACAGTGCTATAGGTAATTATTAATCTCATCCTGATCCCTAAGACTAATGGAGTCAGGAGAGACAGACGTAGCAAGTAATTATTTGGGAAGGAAGAAAAGAGTGACATAGTCTATTCAAGGAAGCTAACAGAAAATAGAACTGGGTTTCAGTGCTGCATGACCATGACCAGTATGTGCATGGTGAACACTCCTACTGAATCCCATGGTATTACCCTGAGATATACACTTAAGTCCACGCCTAAATCTAGAACCTGACTTACAATGTCTCAGCTATACATTATTCAATAAATTATTTCAATGTGCTAACTGATTTACAAGACAAGATGGAAATTATCTTGAAGACCACAAGTATTTAGTATCTATTAATCAAGTAACTCCATTCTTTTGACAGCTGTGCTTACTCCATAAAGCCTTTCTCATTTTTTTTTTTTTTACAACCTTGATTTTATTCTTTCTTATACAGACAGTTTTAAATCTTGTTTTTTTGTTTTTCAGGTGATGAGTATTCTAGTTCTTTTTAATGTCAGTTAAAGTTTTGAGTGATAACGACTTAGAATACTGGTCTCATCACATTTCTTTCTCTTTCTCAAAAATGAAAATACAGAACAAGTTGAAGTGCCACTTTATGTTGAAGAGATTGTATGAGGGAAGTCCTTCAAACTAAACAAAGGGAAATGAAAAAAAAAAAAAAAAAAAGGAAAACTGTTTTGAAGTATGAAAAATGCATCTCACAAAAAGGTATTTCTATATTCTTCCTGACTGATGGTTATATATGACAAATGAATACTTCTACACATAAATTACCCTCTTAATAGCTAGTTTGTGTGTGCTTGTACACTTACTCAGATTTCTGAATGTACACATCTATCTCGTGTTTGCTGCTATGCTGCCAGTTCTTCATTTCATGATGTTATAAGTAATGAGATTTTATTGGAAGTGTTTACGTTTCTAAGGATTCATAAAGTGATTGCATTATATGCAAATTCATTTGTAACTAAACCAACCCAAAAAAAAAAAAAAAATAAAAAAGCACTAAAATATGTTCCATGCACTTATGATTATGAAGAAGCACTTTAGATCCTGAGTCTTAAAAAAAAAAAAAGGTATTATTAAGAAAATCTTATTTTAACACACTTTTCTTGAAATTATTTTAGTGAGATCTTTATAATTTAATAAGGTCTGATCCATGATATTTTAATGTTTATGTCTAACATTAAAGAAATTTGGTAATGGGTTAATTTCTTCAGTTTATGTTGGTTAGCTGAGGTGCTGAAGATACGAGATTACTTATTCTAGATCTTGTGAGATTAATGCTAAGATTCAGGTGTCTACAGAGGTCTATTCATCCACCACAGATCTTGGTTACCCTCTGAAGTTCCCAAGATGAATATTAAAGGTGGTAGGACTTTTAGTATTGATGTCACGTTCCTGATTTAGAGACCATGGTTAACATTTATTATAATAGTTCATTTCAGCTTTATCTAAATTTTAATCTCCCAAAACTGTGGACCTAAGCAACTAATTTTTTAACGTTGTGTTTTTTGTTCCCTTTATGTGTTGGCATTTTGTTCAATGTTCCAGCTACCAAAGTGGTGAAACACATCTCTCTCACCTTAAATTGACCAGTTCTCAAAGACTTTATTAAGCTGTATGAAGTCTGAGTACCAAACATCATGAATCTGACAGCTGAAATCTATGAGGATGTCCTTGTTGATAATTCCCACATGCAAGACATTTGCCTTTCTTCTTTTGTAGGTTTCTCATTTTGAGTCCAAGAAAGTCAGGTTTTACTGACCTACAAGGATCGCTCAGTTCTTATCTGTTTTCGTGTGTTTTTACCCAAGAACGATGGCTCAAGTGAATACTTTACTTTAAATGACAAATGAATTGTTAGTCCCAGTCAGCTGGTCCAGTTTTAAGCTATACAAAAATTGCTTTCTGCTGAAAAAAAAATCACATCACCTTCAAATATGTGGAAATAGAAAACTAACAACAGTCATAATTTCAGCATTTTTTAAGTGAGTCTGCACTTGTTTGTACTGCAGAATGAATCCAGTCCAACTGCTCAGAGAATTCAGTATGGGAAAGGCAGTTAAAAAAATTCAGGGCTACATGTACAACCCTAAAGGCACCCAACTGACTATACAGGCCAAATAATGTAGCAGGGCTTGCACACAGAGTTCTCTATACATTTCTCCTCTTCTAAATCCACAGTTTAGATAATTCTTAGGATCTGGTTTGGCTTTCTTAAGGCTTTTTTTAGAACTCCTCTGGCCCTAAAATTTTCTCCTTCTTTTTCCCCACTTTTTTTATTACTTTTTTTTTTTTTTTTCTTTTTATTTCACTTAAGTGCTTGAAATAACATGAGGGCTGTAATGTGGCTCCTGTGAGTGACTGATGTGAGTCACTCATATGATATGATAAAGTCAAGGGCCTATATTGCATTTCTGACTCTTGGAAGACATGTGGGACTAGTAATGCTGCAAGGCATGCTGGAAGAGACTGCAACGCCCAGGAAAATGGGGAAAGGGGAACATGGTACAACCTCACACCTCCTGCCTGCAGACATGAACTGTCCCCTTCACTATATCAGGAATTCACCCCAAAGGAAAACAATGGGCTTAGTCCTAAAGAGTCTGTTAACAAACTAACATGAGGATAATTAGTGAACAAGAAGCAAACCAAGGACTTAAATTATTTAACAATTAAAATGCATCCCTACAGAGTTACTTCATTAGTATTCCTCATGCAAAAATAAGGATGACTTAGAATCAAAACCACCTTCCCTTTCTTTCTCTTCCAGCAAATGGTTAATCTACATCAGCACTAGGGGAAGAGATGTCTGTGTTAACCTGGTCATTATCTGGTTTCAAAGGTCTTTGGTACCTTAGCTTCCAGGTCTGAGATATTTTATAGCCCTAGAAAATCTCCTCCAGCTGAGTTTTCCAGTGTTGACAATGTCTAAAGACTTTTAATTTACTGAGAAATGTCTGCAAACACAGTTAGAAATACACCTTTTTTTTTTTTTTATGTTGAACCACTGCTTCACATTTTAATGACCTTTTCAGTGTTTTCAGTTTTCAGTGTTTTTGCTGAATTTTGTCAAAAAAAAAATTTTCTTTTAAAAAAAAAAAAAAAAAAGTATGTTACTCCTTTTTATTCCTTCTTTGATTAAATATTTTTTTCTTTTTTAGTCTACCCACTTAGGTCTGTATTTCTTAGGCCTGAAGTCATAGAGTGATTTCAGATCAATGGACCAGAGAGCCATGATCTAGGTATCTGAAAGGAGAGCAGAAAACCAGCATGGAATGAGGAGATTGATCCTGGGAAATGCCAGGCAGAGAGGGAAAAAGTAGTGATCCAGTGTCATCTGGAGATGATATTCCCAGATGCTCCTTAGAAGAAATGACTTAATGAGACCCAACCTTCCTAGTTGTTTGTTTATTACAGAATTTGCAGCTTGCAAATGAAATATCAGATGGACATGAAAGAAAAGTATGCTTATATCATTTGAGTCTAGTGTTCCTGTTTGTGACATACAGAGCTCTTCTGTGCACATCCACAGGATGCCCACATCTGTTGCTCATAGGATAACTTTGTCCACAGAATGACTGGGAACTAATTAGCCAGAGAAAAATAAAGGCTGTGGAAAATCTTTGATATAGGTGCTGTTTCAATTTGAAAATCAAAATCAAAACTCTAAATAAAAATAGCTTTTTTTTTTTTCAAAACAAAAAAAAAAGTTAATCAAAACAGAGGCTAGAAAATTCAAATGAACTTCTAAAATTGATGAATGATTTTAAATTAACCACAAAGATTCTTACAGATTCTTTCAAGATCTAGGCTGAAGCATAAACATTGAATTGTGTATATAGCTGATGCCTCAGAATCAGTTAATTGTTCTGAACCTTTCCTTCTGCAATGTTTCATAGTGTGTAGATGTAGCCACAATGAAAGTCAAGGAAGAAAGAAATGAGACTGTGAAAATGTCTTGTTGAATGTATATTGTTTACCCCACTCACTACGAGGATGGAGTTTCCTGAGAGGAAGAAGTGTGGTAAAAACAATTTGTGTGATTATTTAATTGAAGACTGTGTCATAACAAATAGAAGGCAAATAACACATCAGGGTGCAAAGTTAAACTTACAGGTGAAAGGGCTACCTGAAGTCTGACTGTTTCTAACTTTTAATTCCTTAAGTGTTTTTTCTTAAGAAAATTCATTTAAGCTTTGGGGTTTTTTTTTGTGTGTAATTAAACATATGAAATGATTGTTTCAAAAGAGCATAAAGAAGTTGTCCACCTAACTCCATTAATAGTTACTCTATTAATGGCTAATTACTAATAGAGTGCCTTTGAAAATCATAGTAATAAATAAACAACAGATTCTTCAGTCACTTTTTCTAGTCAATGCTAGTTTTGCTAATTCTGCTTTCAGTTGTTTCATTTTTCTATGTTTAAACATTATTGCATTTTTTTACCATTCATTTTTACAATAGGTGATAAAAAACTTAATTTTTACTCACTGTTCTTGTTTAGAAGCTCAACATTGTTCTTCTTAATTTGGTCTTCTTATCTTTGTACTTATTGTCATGCACAGGTTCTTTCATGTGTCTTCATAATACCAACAATTTTTGTCCCTTTACATGTAACTTCAGGTGTTAAATGTGAGCTTCACTTTCTTCACATTTCCTTGCTGTTATTGTGTTGTTTTTTTTTCTTTTTTTTTTTTTTAAAAAAAAAGGTAGTATTGCTATGTAAGCACTTTGATTTTTTCACAGAAGTCTTTTCCTCTCCCAAAACTTTACTTTTTTTTTTTTTCTTTAATTTAGTGCTCTGCTCTACCTCTAGAGAAAGTATAAGATAATGTAAATATTAATGGCAAATGGGATTTTATTATTTATTTTTACTTTGGCCACAACTTGCTCAAAGCCAAAATAATCTACATATTCATGTCCATTTTGAAGCTCTTGAGCCTCCCAGGCACATTGCAAACATATCTGCATTCCAGATGTTGAATTGAGCATGCTTGTGTTTAATACATTAGAAACTACTTTATTTTTTTATTTCTTTCCAGGTTTAGCCTTGTTAAAATAACCTGTAATACTGGCAAGGTCAGGGAAAAATGTCAGTTATTTGTTCAGTAGGTGCTGGACGGGCAAGCTAAAACTCCCTAGAGGCTCTTCTAACATGTCTAACCAGGTTTTCAGAAACAAATAGACTTTTTTTTTTTTCACCCTTTATGCTGTAACACATGCACAGAAATTTTTTTTTTTTTTTTTTTTCCCTCCTCATAATCTGCAGGCTCCATGGTTCATGGCATTCTGACCCTTTGCCAACTAACAGCTCCTTGGATGAATAACCTACACTTAGGATTTGTGGGTTCTTTTTTTCCCCTTTTGTATTGTGTATGTTTCTAATGAGAATCTTATTTGCTTTTCAGAGCTATGTGCCTGTGAGTCTTTAAACAAGAGAAAGCTGAGTATAACATAACCTGTGTGGTTTTTCTGTGCTTCCTACACAGCTTTGTTTGAACCTGACACAATAGTACAGACGTCTTCCATTTCCATTTTAAAAACCAACAGAAATGATCAAGCACTATTACCATTCTGTTTCTTCTTGGCCATATACAGGGAGTGTTCAGCGCTGTTCCTACATACTGAAGGAAAAGTAGCACACTTAATTGGACAGATCTTCAAGTAGATTTGTATCTCTTGATGGTTTTTATTCCTATTCTTCTTTCCTTTGTTATTTTTTTCATGTTTTCCTCTAGTTAAATACAGATTTTAAAGGTCCTGATTTAATGAAAGAAATTCCAGAGATAGGGCTTTGTCTGGGTTTGTGTATGTTTCATCTCTCACACTACCTCCTTCTCCATGTCCTTGGATTTTCTTCTAATGATAACTTATTACCAAACTGTTTCCATTTTGGATGGAAATTCTCTTCCATAAAAGTAGACATATGTAATACTTCTGTGGGTTCTACTGCAAAATGATACTCTAATAAACGGTCATTAAAGACAATTGCATCCTCCCCATACACTACTCTTCCAGGCACTCTGTGGATTACATTGCAATCGACTTTCTCATGTGGTGCTACTGATGGCTAGGTGATGCCTGGTACACACAGTCCTAGAAATCAAAGGACTCAGTTCTAGCCTAGCTTTTTAACCTGATTATGTTTTCCTTGAAGGTATCACATATTTAGAGGAAGTTATAGGGTTAAGTGAACCAGGCCAGAATCCCTGCTAGAGAGAATATTTGGTGACTGCTCTCCCTGAGAAGGTTTGTTTTCAGAGGTAGATATTAATTCCTTATGACGGTCAGTGTAATAGCAAAGGTAACAGGAATAGAAGTTTTTATTATGTATCAGATAATATATGGAAATGGAATTACATTTTAAAAACATGTCCCTAAATTTGCTTAAGAGGGTAAGAGAAAGAATTCCCATGTAATTCTGGACCTTACTATCATCTCAGGCACAAGTTTTAAAATTATATTTGCAAAAGAGTTAGCTGTTTTTTTCTTTCATTGTTCCTGATTCTAACCAAGTTTGTTGACATTTACAATGCCAAAGCAGTGAGGGTCAAGGATGAAAAAAAAAAAAAAAAAAAATAATCAAGCAAACAAAAAGCTTAAAACCAAAAGTCACCACAGAGAACCATGTTTTTCTTCTTTGGGGAAAGAGCAGGATATGGTTGATGCTACATGGTTGATGTTGTACAACTGATGTGCGTCTGGGAAAACACTTAGAAACCATAGGAACAATTCTGGGAGAGGACTCTAACATGGAATATCATTGTCATTGTCTTTGTTTAACACCTAGTGGGTTTGGCATGGCATATTTTTCAGACATACAAATGTCATTATCAGTTATTAATGGATAATGATCAAGTAAACAGCTAATCTTTTTCATCTTTCATATCCTTGATTGTATAAAACCCAGGTATATTTGGGGTTTTACATTTTTAGAGATAACTTTATGTTACTCAGACCCTGAATAGGAAAATATCCTGTGACAGTGAAGTAGACATTCATCCTACATATTTTAACATAAATCCTAATTTGGGAATTTAAGGTAATCATCTAAGTCTTATGTGCAATCAGTGAAGACTTATAAGCTTGTCCAGAAATTTCTTCAGCTTACTTATATTGGACTTAAATTAAGAATGGAAAAAAACACCATTAACAAGTAGCTATAATCTCCTGGTCTCTAAAGAATAATTCTGGATAGGAAACTAAGACTGAAATCTAAGTATTAAGAGGCTAAAAAATAACTTAAATGATTCCTATCTTGTGTAACAGATCTAATAGTCACGAAAATTCATGGAAAGACATTCATTGTCCATAGCACGTTTCTGGCCAATCCTCCTATCAGAATATTTTAAGAGTCTCCATAAAAAGAAGGGAGAGTTTTAAGACAGAATTTAAAATCACATATAGACAATTTGATTCACTAGGCCATGGATGTCACTATCAGTTTTTGATAAGCTGCAAATTTGTTCAGGAAAAACTTTGGAAATTAAGAGTACAATAATAGATTTTATATTTTTGTGTTAGATATATAGATAACATTAATGTCTATGCCTACATCTCTATCTAGTCACACATTTTAAGGCAATAAAGATTACAAATACATTCAATAATCACGGGATCATTTATGTTGGGAAAGACATTTAAGTTCATCAAGTCCTACTGTTAGCCCAACACTGCCAAGTCCACCACTAAACCATGTCTCTTAATGCCATGTCTACACCTCTTTTAGATACCTCCATGGATAACGACTCCATCACTTCCTGAGAAAACCTGTTCCAATGCTTGACAACCATTTCAGTGAATAATTTTTTCCTATTATCCAATCAAAGCATCCCTTTGATGTTACTTGAGGCTGTTTCCTCTTGTCCTATCACTTCTTACCTGGAAAAAGAGATTGACCTCCACCTTGATAAAACTTCCTTGGAAGCAGTTGTAGAGTATGATGAGGTCTCCCCTGAGCTTCCTTTTTACCAGGCTAAACCACCCAAGTTCCCTCAGCTGCTCCTCTTAAGACTTGTTCTCTAGACCCTTCACCAGCTTTGTTGCTGTTCTTTGGACACATTCTTTCACCAAGATGTCTTTCTTATAGTGAAGGGCCCAAAAGTAAACACAGTACTCATGGCGTAACCTCACCAGTGTCAAGCATAGGGCCATAATCACTTCCTTACATAATCACTTTCTTACTAGTGTGCTGGACACTCTACTTCTGTCACAAGTCATGATGTTGTTGGTCTTCTTGGCCAACTGGGCACACTTCTAGCTCATATTTAATTGGCTGTTGACCAGCATCCCCAGGTTTTGTCCACAGGGCAACTTTCTAGCCACTCATCCCCAAATCTGGAGCATTGAGTGGGATTGTTGTGGCCCCAGTGAAGGACCTAGCCCTTAGCCTTGCTGAACCTCATACAGCTGGGTTAGGCCTGTTGATCCAGTCTGTCCAGATCCTTGTGTAGAACCTCCTTACCTTTAAACAGATTGATATTGCCCAAATGGTATAATCAGCAAACTTACTGAGAGTTCCCATGATCCGCTTGTGCCGATTGTGTGTAAAGATGCTAAACAGAACTGCCCCCAGTACTGAGCCCTGGGAACATGACTTGTGTCCAGCTGCCAATTAAATTGCACTCCATTTGCCAGAACTCTTTGGACACGGTCATCTAGCCAAGTTAACTGGTGAAGTGTGAATCTGGCAAGTGAAGAGCACAAAAGCTTCTAGTTAACAATAACACAAAACATCAGCATTCTGTTTTTTTTTTTTTTTTTTTTTAAATAGAAGTCATTTGAACATGTACTATTCAAGAAGGAGAAATTTTAAAAGAACATTCTTTTTAAAAATAACTTAATTCTATTTACACTTGACGTAGGAAAACTGAAATTTAGGAAGTTAAGACTTACACTGAATGAATACTTCAAAAAGTGTAACAAGTTAAATGCCTTGTTGTCATGGTTACAGGGGCTGGGACCAGTTTATCCTTATGTGGGTAGAACAAAAACTGTGTATTCTATACTCTCTATGTCAGTGCTCATGGGCTGTTAAGAAAATCATGGGTAGCAGCTGCCCAGGACAGACCTCACACCCCAGGCTATAACAGATAAGGAAAGAGGTTCAAGGTCAGGAGAGATGTTAACACCTTCCCACCCAGCAGGAGGAGTCCCCCCTGTTAATGGGCCCATCTATGCCTCGCCCCATGACTCATACAGA